>NC_036258.1:5401505-5444668 GCF_002742605.1 Olea europaea var. sylvestris | reverse complement strand
ACAACGGTCCCTAACATGTTCATTTTTTACAGACTTTACCCTAATTTTCATTTTGTGCTAGCGAAGGTCTCTAACCTTTCATAAATATGCAATTGAGTTCCATTTGGACGGAAATCGTCTAAAGCACCGTCAGTTGATACAGGAAAATTCCTTGAACTATCTGTTGTTACGACGATTTTATTGGATGTTGATACCTTTTTGAACAGTGTTTTTGGACGATTTTATTGGATATTGATTCCTTAATTTTCTCAGTCAATTGACGGTGTTTTGAATAGTTTCCGCCTAGATGGACCCCAGATGCATATTTATGAAATGTTAGAAACTTCCGTTGGCACAAAATGAAAGTTAAGGTAGTCTGCAAAAAAAAAAAAGGTTAGGGACCGCTGTTACAATTTTCCCTAAATTAAATTTCACTAATGCTGAAAAGTTTGAGTAATTTCTATAAGATTATAAAACGTATAAATGGCGACACAAAAAATGCAATAGAATTGTGCTTTTCTTTTAAGAAAATTTTCAAGCAGTGTAAAAATAAAATCCTGTTTATCAATTATTGAATATTCGTGAATTTGTAAAAATAAAAAATAATAACAATTGAATACAAAAGTTGACTTCAAGTCAGCTGGTAAACGGCGTCGTCGTTCTTTGTACCAGAATGACGTCGTCTCCATTCGCCATGGTGCCAAACTGACCCCTGCAACCAATCACTCCAATTCTTTGACGTATATACCATTTCTTCCTGGTCACGCAAACAAAATTTCTCAGAACAATTGTTGCTAATAAATTAAGGGTATATTACCACGATGGTCCTCAACCTTTGTATCCTTGCAGTCTCATCCTCAACCTTTATTTTTAAAATAATCTCGTCATTAACCTTTAAAAAATTAGAGATAATAATCTAAGTGGACGACTATATATTAAAAATTATATTAAACTGTGGTAAAAAGCAATTATGACCTCTATGAAGGTCAAAAGTTGAATCCCAACCTTGAGAGTCCCCACCGCCCTGTCCCTAAAACTTTGTGAGGGAGGTAAATCTAGGGATGCGCCCCAACAGGCTAGGGAACAAGATCTGTCTGTACACTGCGCCTACAAAAAGTCCAATTCCATATTTCACGAATCAAACCCCCATACTGTGGCTGTCAGCAAGACGTGAGATAACCTCACTTCTATCCTTTGCACCACTAGGCTATACCCCGAGAGGCAATTTCTCATAATATCATTAATAGTTCCTGTTGTACAATCCCTTTCAGAATCTTGATTTTCGGGCTCAGAAATCAACACAATCAACCACCACTTTAACAAGCTCGACCCTCAACACTTGGTTGGCTTGTTCTTGCAGTCCAAAGGAGATGAAATGGTGGTTAGTTTGCAGCCCCTAAGGTCGAAAAGAAAAACAAGAGGAATCCACAAACAATGGTAAATCTTATCACAAATTTAGCCGCCTCTAATATGTATTTCTCAGTTCTCTTTACAAACACACAAATCCTCATTCAAACTCAAAGAAACTGCTGCCTAGGATGCCAAATATATATGGACTTTAGGTCATCACAAGATTGGGCCAAAAAACACTTCTCCAAATGGGCCAAGGCAAAAATACAAATGGTCCAACAAGCAAAGGTGACTCTAACCAATGGTCTAAAACAACTTGGGCCATTCAAAGTGTTAATTGTTTTCAAGTCGAGCCATCACTTTGGGATAGATAAAATTCTCGACATCGATTTTTCATCATCATCCGAATTTATTGGATATCAAAACCCAACAGTTCCAGATATTATGAAAAATCACCCTTAATCACTCTAATAAAAAAAGGTATTCTATAGTTGAGTTGTGGGATGAAAAGCACTTAAGAGAAGAAATAAGAATATGTTCTATCCCTCCGTTTCTGGTAATGGAATCATCATATATTGCAATATATGCTATGACCTTTAGTTGGATTGTATTTTCATGAAAATATTTAACAATGTAGAAATTCATCATATATGTCTGCTAAGATCATAAAGTGGTTTTTTATTAACGTATAATTTTTTATTGATAGATAAATAATCCCTATAATTAGTCTTGGCTAGATGTTAAATCTATCTCGTTTTCATTTGTTCGTTTGTGTATGTTGTAGTTGCGAGTAAATTTGATTATTATACTTGGTACATATCATTCAACTCAGCATACTTTTAATCTTTAAGTTTAGCATACAAGAAATTGAATTTCAATAACCTATTTTCAAGTATGGTGAAAGTTGAGTGACCTACGATATTTGATCTTGACTTTGAATGGGTTCACACGAAAAATAAAAAAAAAAAAAAAAAAAAAAAACCCCTTTCCCAACTTTGAGCATCCCGGGCACAACTTATTTTGTATCCATTTTCACATAATATCTTCAAGAGTCTCCCAAATTCCTCTCAAGTGGGTTGAAACTAAAAGAAGAAGGCACTATATGAGGATCGAGAGCCGAAATACAATTTATATCGGGGAGATTACTTGATGAAAGGAAACGAACTTGTTGTTTCGTTTCCGTATTTTGGATTGGATAATTTCTACGAATGAAATGAAGGCGGAACTCATTCCGAATCTTCTTCGATTTGTAAGTTCATGAGAAAAAATAAGATGTTGCTCCCTCTCCCTCTGTCTTTTACCGATTTGATCCTTCAAAATGAAAAGTGAATACTTTACATGTGATTCATATTTGAATACTAAATAGGGTTGGCATCTCATAATGTTCCTAGAGCTTATTGTCATATTGCCCTAAATTTTTTGGATTATGCTTTACGCATATCATAATTTACAGATTTGTTTATCAACAAATAATATGATGAGATTTGCTTGAGTCAATATCTTATCAACCAAATAAAGAAAAATCTTCAAATTCTTTTTGTCACTAACCCACGTTACATAACTACAACTGTTTAAATAGTGAAGAAATTTTAACAATTTTAATTTTATTTATCGCCACCTCATTAATCTGTAAAAGATCTATAAATAATGATATGCAAATTTTCAATTTTTTTTCCTTTCTTGCCACTCCAATCGCATGGAGTTAATTATCCCAATGATCACTGAACCTAGGTTTACGTCTTTGATTGGTCGCTGAAATTTAAAATGACGAATTTTGGTAACTGAACTTAGGTTCATGTTTTCGATTGCTTATTGAAATCTAAAATGTCTAGTTTGATCACTGAATTTTTAAAAATGTTGTACCTTATTGTAAACTCGATATTTTCTAAAGTGCAACATTTATGCTAATAAGTAATGTACAATATTTTTTAAAATTTAGTGACTAAAACTTCAATGAGTGATTGAAAACATAGACCTAATTTTTGTAATCAAAATTCGATATTATAAATTTAAATGACCAATCAAAAACATGAACATAAATTGAGTGACTATTGAAACAATCGATTCATCCACATGCACTGTATTGCAGTAAACTACGCAGAACAAGTTGCACCTAATTTTTGTCGCGATTAAGACGGTGGGTAATATCACTCTCGTAATTTCTTTCAAATCCATGCCCAAAATGCATAGAAAATTAGCTGGGTGCCCTCTTCCCCACCGCCCTCGTCATTCTTACATTTCGACGAAGTTTCCTTTTTCTCGAGCCTTTATGTACACATATTACATATAAATAAACGCGTGTGTGAGTACCTGAAGGTGTGAGATGTTGGAGAATTCGGAGTGAGAAATTGAGAGAATTTTGGGGATTAAAAGTGTGAATTTCTTGAGAAATGGATTCTGATTTGTGGGCTCGCCTTTCTAATTCTTCTTCTTACAGGCGTTATCAATCTCGATCAGGCTTGTCTAATTGCCACACTTTCCTCTCTCCTTTTTTTCCCCATTTCATCCGTGCGAAAAATGATGAGAAAGTGTGATATATTTTTTTCTTTATTTTGATTTTTATGGGAAACTAGGGGAAATTTTTAATTTTGATGTTAAAATTATGGAAGGACTAGAAAATTAACGAATAGGTGAAAGGGAAAGTGTTGATTTTTCTTAAGGTTTTCTGCTTGTGGATTTAGTGAGATGAAGAAAATTTTGGATTGTCAAGGTTTTGTCTTAAAGCTGGATTCTTCTTATGAAATTCCGAGAGTTTTCTGTTCAATGTAATGGGTATAGGTTATCATAACAGAAACTGAAACAAGAAGAAAAAGTTGGAAATCTGTACCTCTCCTCATAAAAATTGAATTGAGCGTAGTTTTATAGAAAATTAGAATTGTGAATTAGGGTTTCTTTGCTTTAGAAATCAGGCTTTGAGCGAAAGGATTAAGAGCCATTTTTCGCAAGTTTTTCTTTGTGTTCTGTTTGGTGTTGGTGTATCTAGAATGTAAACTTAGATCTTCTAGTTTTTTGAAGAATCATAAAGAATGTCTCAAATTTCAGTACTTGAAACAGAAATGGAGTGCAGTTTTCTTGATAGCGTGATGTGTAGATTAGAGCTTTTCTTGATTGTGCATTTTCATGTAATACAGACTCATATCGCGGAGAGGAGTACGAAGGGGAAGAAGAGCTGAGGCCAGAGTTTCTCTGTCCATTTTGCACTGATGAATTTGATATTGTTGGTCTCTGTTGTCATATTGATGACGAGCATGCCATCGAAGCCAAAAATGGGGTACCATTTCTCCATTTCCCTTTTATCATTCTGTTTGTGTGAGTCAGTATGAGTGATCTTATTGGTAATCATCACGAGTTAATTACCGGAGCTGATGATGTTTTTTATTCTAGTGTTTCATAAAAGATCTTAAAGTAAATGAGAGGAGCTTTGATTTATAATGATATTAAGTTGTATGTCTAGAATTCTACATTAAATTAAGTAGAATCTCTATTTAATTCTAGACATTTTGTTGTTTTGCCAATTATTTCTTCATTATAACCTTTTATGCATATTTGTAGTTGTGATTATTTTTTATCATTAAACAGTTTATGTATTGATTAACTAGGCAGAATCATGTAGAGTGCGAAACAGACACAACCATGGTACATAGGAGGACGTCACATATTCACTCCTTCACTTGCCTGGCATTATATTTGATTAGTAGATGCACTATTCTTACCAAAACTAACTAATAACAGTGTAATCATCCTGCATTTTTGTCTTTTGTTCCTTCCATTCAAAGAAGCCATTGACCATGTGAAGTCCCCCATGTTAAGTCTGCTATTACGTGTTGCTATAATTCTTTTTGGTTTTAGTTATAGACCATGTTTCTGCTTTATTATTTAGGCATCGATATACAACCTGCTCTTGGACATTTGAATGCAATTGCTAGCTGGCTGTAGTATTTTTCTGGAAAATAAGAAGAGATATTCGAAATCCATTAATAAAGTATGCAACACTTAGGTGATTTTCCTTTTCTTTACCTTCTTCCCTCCACCTTGATGCATAGGTAGATCTTTTCTCTTTCCACTCATTTTCCTCCCCACCCTTGCCCCCATTGGTTCTTCAACGCTTGATAGTACAAGGACCCTTGATTAGATAAAGCTGCCTGTCCTATGATGCACAACTCAATATGAGCCTTGTGACCAGTGTGACAGCAGATTTTAACAAAGTAATATGGCCCATAACGTGGGCTGCAGGTACGGGAAACTCAGCCAGAACGTGAGACATATGCAAGTTGTGAACATGTCTTTGGTGCTTGTAGGTGACAAAAAGTCAGTGATATGCGCTACTGTTGAATTTGTATATTCTGCTTAGCATTTCTCTGTAACTGATTGTTGCTTTGGGAGGCGGCTCCTTATGGTCAAAACATATTAAATTTACAAGCACCTGTTGCTAGTATACCTCTGAATTGTACTGATGGAACGTCTGTGTGCAGGTCTGCCCTGTTTGTGCAAAAAGGGTGGGGACAGGTTTGGTTAGCCACATAACTGGGCAGCATGGGAGTCTTTTAAAAATATCCTTTTGAAGAAACATTTTTCTATTGATTTTTTTTTTTTTTCTTCTTTTTTTTTTTTTTGGCTGAAATATATCATTTTATTACTTCAATCCTTCAGTTTTGCATTATGTTTATCTTGTTTTCGTAGATCTTTAGTTTCCCTTGACTGGAAAATACGTGCAGCGAAGGAGGAGAATTCGAAGGGGAGGATCTAATTCTGCACTTTCTATATTAAGAAAAGAGTTACGAGAAGGAAATCTGCAAACCCTCTTCAGGGGATCTTCGTATTTGTCATCAAATGCAGAACCCGATTCACTGTTATCGTCCTTCATATACAGTCCACCCGTGGTTGATGAACCTCCTGAAGTTCAACCTCTTTCTTCAACTAGGGCTTTCTCAATACCAAAATCCACTGGTGAAGATTTGGTGGAAAGGTAAGATCGCTATGATTTAAATGTGTACTTTTGTTTTATGTAATTAAGCATTGTTTTTACTATTTTTGAGCAATTGATAATCATATGAGAATCATTATGACGCAACTGGACGTGATGAAACAAGATCTGCAAAATAAGCTCGAACACTCCAACCACAACAAATAAAATTAATTAATATTCAAATAAATGAAATTGACTTGAATGCAAAGATTTGATTTGCCCGACCATGATTTTAAACCTGTTATTGCTGGACGCTGGGCAAGATCGTGTTTATCCAAAACGGAAAGCAAGATGGACAAAATGCTTGCATATTTGAGCGAACTTCTGCAATGTTTGGTTTCTCTTTTTAAATCATGCACTGTGAATGATAAGAAATCATTCCTCTAGCATGATGATTGGTTTATAAAATCGTTCGATGGTTCTATGTATGCTATTTTTTCTGATGAGGAACGTTTTTCTGAAACGAATCTTTCATGGGGAGTTCTCTTACTGCAATTATTACAATATACAGCCGCGTGTATGGAGTTTCCAACATGGTTCTGGCAATCCTTTATGTACCATTTCAAATTGTTTGGAATTCTTAATTATTCTTTGTTTATTCTTTACCGTTAGACCAGTGGGAAGATAATGTTATTATAAGCTGTTGGGAACTTGTTTTGATATTTGAAGCATTCTTGTGATGTTAACTGACATTTGTTAGTTATTTCAGTAACAGAAATGTTCAACATTTAGCACTGTCTGACAAGGACCAAGAGGAGAAGGCTCAAAAATGTGAATTTGTGCAAGGACTCCTGCTTTCTACTTTTCTTGACAACTTATAAGCTGAAAAGTGCATCCTATTAATGCTAGTTTACATTCTAGTCATGGAAGCCTACAGCGGAAGAAAGAGCAAGAGAATAAAGCTGAGCTTTTCGTGTTGTATTTCTGCCAAAAGTGACTCTTGAAGTTCCTATTGTATGTAAAACTTAATGTTCATAATGATATATTTTATAAAATGCAATCTAGTTGATGCCATTGGCTGCATATTCATTTCATGATTGATAATGCTTGTTCTTGCACACTTCCTTCCTAATTTGGCAACTTGAGTTAGCACAAATTTGGCATGCTTTTCAATGAGTTTTAGGTCATTCTATGAATTTAGTTCAGTTGTGAACTTGGGACTCTTTCGGATGGAGCTATATATGGTAACTAAACAAGCCTTTCTTTAAAGCAATTGACAAGTCTATATAAACACTGAACTTCTGAACCTCTAGATGCAAAAGTTAACATTACAGGCTGAACTTATAAATGCAAAAGGAAAAAGCTTCCTGCACAGGTCTGGGCCTGTACAGGGGCTGTCACATGGGGGTGGGACACAGCTCGATGCAAAATAGGCTGAATATCAACTACCACAGATTATTCTAGTCCCTAACCCCATCCTCAACCACAGTAGTATTAGCATAACTAAATAAATGCTAGTTACCCAGGTTCTATAATTCATTATTAACATCTCTCAATCCCATGCTTTGAGCTCGCATATTCTTCGAAGGCAAGTGGCAGCTCGGAATTCAAAAGCTTTAATATCCACCTCCAGAACGAGCTGTGCGACACGAAAAAAATGTAGTCAGGGTGATTAACTTTCAACAGCATAAGCCATTTATCAGCACCTCGCACAAGAGAGTCAAACTTCTGGCATTCATCGACTCCTCCAGCATTCCAATCATTAACTTTGAACTTACAAGAAGCGAGACCAAACGTTGGTAATGAGAGCTTCGGGGAAATGCCTGCATCCTGCAACTGTTCATCGACCGTTGAAACATGGAATTGTGGCCAATCGGTTCCTGTATCAAGCAATGGAATTGTATTATGATATGGGAAGACTATGAGATGTACAATCACCACAACGCAAGCACAAATGAGAAGCAAAAATAGGGAAGACTGTGAATTACTCCTGACAGGTGTGGCAAGGGAATGGAAAGTCAGAAACCAGGCGTCAATGTTTTCCAGAGTTGAGTCTACAGGTAGCCTATATATGGGACACCTGCGTAATAAGACGCACCATCTCACTCAATTTGCATGAGATAAGTTGACAGTTCAGTACTGCACAATTTCTGCTTTGTTTGACAATAAAAGCTTACCAAGCAATAGAAATCCAGCTTGCAAGAGTCAGATCACAGCTTCTATATGTTCTAAGTTCAGGAAAGCGAGATGCGAGGATAGAAATCTGATCAATTCAAGAAAATGCAAGGATTTTATATTGACATAACAGAAACCAAAGACAGATGTACAATGCTCTAGGAGACGAGAGGGCTTGCCTTATCAGCTAATGGTTCACGAAGAAATTGAAGATCCTGCTCCAAGTGCTTAAATATAAGACGACCAGGATGATATCCTTGGCCTGTGGTGTTCTGCCGGTTCCAAGTTCCCCTTGTATTATTAGCTCCTCTATCAGGTTCACAATGACTGCTTTCATCACTATTTGTCTCCAGGGAAGAATCGGCATCGCTTCCCTCTCCAGGTTTCCTGCCATGATGTTAAGCCCATTAAAAAAGTAAAATAATTAAAGAAGTTCATGAACAAATGCGCGATCACATATTATATTTGTCATTACGTTGATAATCATGGCATGTGTAGTCCCTCAAAGTCTCTACTATTATCATAATTTTACTCAGCAAGGTACCATTAAACATCCAACAAAGGCGCTAGAAGCTATCTATGAAGAAATACAATACATTTCAAAGCAAACAAGTACCAAGCAAAGCTAACCTTATCTCCATCAACGAGCTTGATGGATCTACATACAGTTGCATAGCAGACAGTGTGGCACATAATATTGGACAGCATAATCATTCCCGTTCAGCAACAGCGGGACTTCGGCTCCATAGACACTCCACTCCCGGAAGGAGTCCCAAAGATCACCAAGTACGAAGTATGGGTGGAACTCACTATCACGATTTCTCCATCCCCTCACACTTGTCTGCAGACCTCCAGAATGTACCGAGTTAAAACCATATAGGACAGGTATAAAATCATAGAATAAACATCTATTTACTGCTGCAATGTCTTAAATCAATAAACTACGCCAAAAGTAAATGAAATCAAATTCCAGATTAAATACACCGTATAAATGAGCTAAACAGTTCATAAAGTTTTGCTTGATCTGTTTATCTTATTTAAACACTTTCAGGTATGACTACCATCAATAGATGAACACATAGAATAATAGGGTTGCTCACCAACAAGTATTCATGATGCTGTCATACCTAAAGATGTAGTTGGTTCATTGGTTACCTTCAACAAGTTATCTATTCAATTCCACTAGGAAGTAGCCCTTCCAGTGCCAAAAAGGAATATAAGCTATAAAAACCTAAAGAAACTCTCATTTACACTCACCAATCCTCCATTCACTTAGCAATTACTAATGTTATAAAAGTTGACATAAAAGCCAAACTAACCCATAAAAAATCCACTTAACAAAATATATAAAGAGCATACTTTTTTTCTTATTAATAAGTGAAAAAAAAATTAAATTTTTGCGAGGACAAGCATGCTTATTACTCAGAAAAAAAGTAGAAAACATTGCTTGGGAGTTTTTCACCGATTTTGACCAGAGTTGGTTGGCACCGTTTATTTTTTGTTAAAAGCTTCAAAGTTGGCACCGTTTAAGAGAAGTTGAAAAAACCAATGCATGCTGATTTTTTTGAGTACCGATTTTTGGATGGTTTAAAAAAATACCCAATAGTAGTGTAGCGTAATTTTGACCGTTTCTCTCGACCCATCAAATTAATGAGTTTTGACCTTTCTCATATTCTCTTCTAAATTTACTCTTTATAAAATAATAATTTCCAACTAACATATTCTATTCAAAACTAACTTATAAATAAAAATATGTTCAGTAAAAGAATTATTTATAAGTAAAAGTATTATTTTATAATTAAAAATTTACTTATAGGTAAAAAAATTACTTATAAAATAAAATATACTTTTGTGTAAAAATTTATTTATAAAGTGAAATTTTATTAATAAAATAAAAATTAACATAAAAGTTCGCTTATGTTTAAACATTATCTAAAAGTACAATATTAACTTATAATTATAAAATTTACTTATAATCAAGATAATTGTAAGATTTACTTATAAGTAAAAATACGAATTTAAAATTTGAAGTAAATATTTAACTGTTTAAGCTAAATATTAACTTATATGTAAAAAAATTACTTATAAATTAAATATCAATTATACGTAAAACAAATTCTTACAAGAAACTATTCAATTATAAATTATAAATTTAAAATTTTATACTTTAAAAAAAATTACAGAATCCGTGCATAAAAAAACTCCGAAGCTTGAGTTGGACTGTTTTTAAAATCACCACTAAAACAATAGTTCATAAAGGCTCAGAACCGATACTTTAAAAAACACCTAGGTACCCAGAACTCCCAAGTAGCCCTAACTAGCGGTTGATAAATACCCACATTGTATATAGGGAAAGTAAGATTCATCTTTAATTTCTTTCCTCCTGATAAATCAATAACTACTAAAAAAAATACAAAATAGAAAATAATCGGAAAAATATTAAAATTCTCACTGTCCTAAAATATTTTAATTAATTAAACTTGCACATTTTACCTTAGGGTAACACTGAGCTACAACAGCAGGGGTGGTGTACTTCAAGAACCGATCCAAGTTAGTTTTTGATGGAGCAGCTCCGTCATCCAAACCTGACCCTACTCCTCTCCTTTCGGGTAATGATAAAGATTTTGACTTCGACTTCAGTTGGTGCAGCTTTTGCTGGTTGTGGTTTCTCATCGGCGCTGGACTGTAGTACAATCTTTCGTCTCCTACCCTCCTCCGTCCCGCTATTTTCTACCCAAATAGAGAACACCCAACACAGTTGTACAAAATTGGAACGTAAATATGTATCTCTGTAGAGTTCTTATCGCCTCAGTATCTGTGCGTGATAATTTTGTAATAATGGGCCATCATAACAATTGGGGTTTAAAGGGGTCATACGTGAAATTGGAGATTTTGGATTTCCTTATTTATTAGGTTTTTGAAGAGTTAGTTTTGCCGAATGTAGGAGTTTGCATGAGAGAAAAGGTAAAACTTCGGCCACACTTTTGGCTCTATTTTAATGAAAAACGAAGTTTTTGTTTTTTTTTTTCTCATTATCTAATCATCCATTCTCCAATAAAATAATATTACATATAAATTTAATTTCTTTTTAACATCACACTCTTTGAAAATCACTATTTTAAAATATATTTTTTTTTTTTTTTTTTTTTCCAAAACATATTTTAATGGAACCAAAGACCTTATTCATGTACACTGTCTTCTAGAGAATTTGAGCCCCAATAAATATGCAAATTTATCAAAAAATAAAAAAATCTAAATTTGTTGTAACTTTAGCTTTCTTCATAAAATATTATAGTTTTTTTTTTTTTTTAAATTGGATGGACTGGTCTAACTTGCAAACCCCTACATGAAACTCAACTTGGATCGGATTAGATTTCTTCATAGACAGGTTCGTAAGCGGCCTAAACATAGATCTTATAAATCTGTCAAATTTTTGATTTGGCCAAGTACCTAAGAAAGGTCATTGGCTGTCGATGGAGTAAGCACTAAGAAGCTCACCCTGAATTAGTACAATTTACTCGCTCAAACGCTTTGCTTGTTTTTTTATAATGATCTCCCCAAAGGATTGAGAAATCCTTACTTGAAGGTCACTAAATCATTACTTTGATATGTTGAAAATTTGTGGATGGAGTGACAATCAAATGCTCAGAAAGTCTTGAAATTTCAGCAGAGTTAATGGCAGGAAATGGATCAAACGCAAAGAGTATCACAATATAATGCCAAAATATTCTGCAAATTGATGTCAAATGGATGCAAAGTTTAGGCAAGTGTTGAACACTTTGTCCTTAAGTTGAATTTTCCTTGCAACGGTGCCTACGGTTTATGGCAATCAATTCCCAAGATACAATGACTTCTTCTTGTGTGAGTAGCACTTCAACACACAAGAACAACGAACCAGAAATATGGTATACATATTCCTTAATGCAAATGAAAGAAAGCAAGAATTTAATGCAAAATTTGGTTGAGGAGAGAATGTTGTGCTTATAATTGCATATCATTAATGTGTAGAAATGGACGTCCCAATGATTCTATTCAGGAGGGAAAAAGGTTGTGAGTGAATAAACGCGGCCCAAAACTCAGCAACCTTTACCAAGGTTCACAACACTTGACATCGCTAGCTTTCCGGCTAGGCTTCGCTTGAGCATCAAAAGCAGTTAGCCCATCGCTCCCTTTTCGTTGGACCGTCGCTCAAGTGACAAGCTAGTACCAGACGAGCGATGGTGTTTACTGGAATTTTCAGCCAACTACCCTCTTTCCTTCCAATTTTGGTTCGTAATTTCTCATTCATCCAAAGTTGATTTTTACCTTTCAAATAAACCACGACGATCTCTCGACGAATAGAACAAGTTCATCTATTTACATTCGTAATTTGTCCGTCGGATCAAGTCCGAATATTTGCTCAAAGTTGACACCGAGTTACTTTTTCCAAGTTATACTTAACCAAATTTTCTATATCTTTAAACCAATTCTATCAATCCCCCACATGAATGGAAATTCCTTGATATGCATAACAAAATGCAAATGAAATGCAGACTTTAACAATGGAGTACATGCAACAGGTTATAGCTTCAAGATAGGTAGCTTGTGGCTTTGAACCTACTTTAGTCGAGTACAATCGAATTTACAAGGGTAATTGGTGAATGTGATGTTTTGAGGCATTCAGAATTTTGTGTAAATCGAAACAACTTTACCAACGCCATAACTTATTTTACCACTTCAGTTCTCATGGTTGTGTCCATTTTGGTCTTGGACAACTCATGGTTTCATAAGTGCTTTAAGAGAATTAAGCCTCAAACTCTCGTAGAAGTTGCCACACTTCACATTTGCATAGGTGATCTCCTTACCTCAAGGTATACGAATCATTAAACGTTTTTCACTTATCCTTATACACATTTATTATAGCACTTCAAATTTTCGGAATGGGAATAAGTGCTTTGTTTTGAATCTTTTATGATTTAGTTGTTCCACTGGACCAAGTTCTTGGGATCTCCAATCTACAAGGTTGGATTGCCGCCATAGTAATTCTATTCGATAGGCTTTATGCCCATTCACCATGATAGATGGTATACTTGATAACTTGTTAGTCTTTTAGTCAAAGGATTAGCTAAATTCTCTTTTGACTTAACATAATGAATCGAGATTATACCATTCAATATTAAGTGTTTAATGGTATTATGTCTCCGACGTATATATTGAGATTTCCCATTATACATACTATTCTGGTCCCTTGCAATTGTCGATTGCTAATCGCCATGTAAGTTAATCGCAGGCATCAATTTTTCCCAACATGGAATTCTTCAAGGAAATTACGAAACCACTCTGCTTCTCTTCTGGCTTTATCTAAACCAATAATCTCAGACTCTATCGTGGATCGAGCTATACAAGTTTACTTAGATGATTTCTAGGACATAGCTCCGCCTCAATGATAAATACATAACCACTTGTAGACTTCGAATCATTTGTGTTAGATATCTAGTTTGCATCGATATATCCTTCTAATGCTACAGGATATCTCAAGTAGTGTAATCCATATCCAACCTGTCTTAAGTATCTAAGAACTTGGTTTTATGGCTTCTAGTGTTCAATGTTAGGATCAANCAAGTAGTGTAATCCATATCCAACCTGTCTTAAGTATCTAAGAACTTGGTTTTATGGCTTCTAGTGTTCAATGTTAGGATCAACGTTTATAAAATTGGATCGGATTGGCCGATTCAACAGATAAAATCAAGAATCGGACCAAAATTCGGTCCAATTACTAAATTAACTGGTTAGTTAATAACCGGTCAAATAACCAAAAAATTGGTTAATGAAACCAAAAATCGAGAACCGGTTATGATTTTTGGACTGGTTTCCAATTTATTTTTTAAAATTATTATATGATAAAAAGGTTACCTTAGAAATGGAAACCCATTTACTCACTTTTTTTTTTTTTAAACCTGTGGAGCTCTTTATAACCATTTTTTGAATCTCATAATTGATAAACTTCCAATGTGGGATTTACAAAATTTAAAAAAATGCACTTTCAATGTGAAATTGACAAGCTTCAATATAACACACCTTTTCAATATTAATTATGGCCACATGGTGCATGACTTCAAAATTAAATTACTCAATTTCTATAGATTGCTAAATATTTTTTTAATTTTACAAATTATTTAGTAAAACTGAAATGAGTTTTTAAGTGATCTAAAAAATAAAAACTATTAAAATTTATATTAAAAACACACATTTGACATATTTGTATTTATTTTGAATTGATGATGTAAAAATTTAATTATATATTGTTGTGAAGTTAAAATTTAAATGTTTATAAATATTTATTTATCACCTCTGGTTCGATCCCGGTTGAACCTTTTGACCCTCGACCCTTTCTCTTTAACGGGTCGATGCCCGAATCGGGTTTTAAAACATTGGTTAGGATTACTTGTAAATCTACTCAATTTGTTGACTATGTATGCTATATCCGGACGTGCGCAGTTCGTAATGTACATCAAATTGCCTATAATACATGAATACTCCAATTGAGACACGGAATCACCGGTATTTTTGGCTAAATGTACCTTTAAGTCTACTAGTGTCTTAACTGGTTTATCGTCATACGCCTTAAATTTCTTAAGTATTGTCTCAGTATAGTGTGACTGAGACAATGACAAACCATCGGGTATCTTACAAATTTTAATCCCTCATATCACGTCTATAACTCTCATATCTTTCATATCAAAATATTTTACTAACACTTTCTTAATTGAGGAAATGACGTTCAAGTTATTTTCCATAATTAGCATATCGTCAACATATAGGCATACGATTACGTCTTCATTAGGTGTTCTTTTGATATAGACATATTTGTCACATTCGTTGATTTTAAAACCATTTGACAACATAGTTTTGTCAAACTTTTCATGTCATTGCTTGATGCTTGTTTTAATCCATATAATTATTTTACAAGCTTACACACCTTCTGTTCACTTTTTGGAGCAACAAACCCTTCATGTTGTTCTATATTAGTTTTTTCCTCTAATTCACCATTTGGAAATGCAGTTTAACATCCATTTGATGCATTTCAAGATTATGCAATGTTGCGATTGTAATCAAGACACGTATAGATGTGATTCTTGTTACAGGTGAATACGTATCGAAGAAATCTAAACCTTCCTTTTGTCTATACCCTTTGACTATTAATCTAGCCTTATATTTGTCTATTGATTCGTCCAACTTCAATTTCTTGTTGAATATCCATTTGCAGCCTAAAGCTTTATTTCCTGGAGGAAGTTCAACCAATTTTCAAGTATGGTTGTGCATGATGGATTCAATCTCATTATTTACTGTTTCTTTCCAAAAAGGAGCTTCAGGAGAGGACATTGCTTCGTCAAATGTCCTTGGATCATTTTTTAGTAGATGAGTTAAGAAGTCCTATGACTTTATTGCCTCTTACTATACCTTGGCTCTTTATCTACGCCATTATTTTCATTTGCTTCATCACAAGTTCGTTTATGTGAACTTGTTTCTTTTTCCTTACAAGGATTTCTTCAAAGAAAGTTACACTCCTTGATTCAATAATTGTACCTTTATGTATATCAAGTAATTCGGATTTATGAACCAAAAATCTATCTATGCTACTACTTATTGCATATCCGATAAACACACAATCAATTGTCTTAGGTCTAATCCTAATTTGTTTATGCTTAGGTACTTGTACCTTCGCTAAATACCCCAACACTTTAAGATATTTGTAGGAATTTTCGACGTTTCCATAACTCGTAAGGTGATTCAGCCTTACTCTTGTGTGGTATTTTACAAAGGATATGATTTGCAGAAAGGATATCTTCCCCCCAACAAGTTCTGAGGTAAACTTGAACTAATCAGCATTGCATTCATCATTTTCTTAAGGGTTCAATTTTTGTGTTCAGCAACACTATTAGATTGAGGTGAATACGAAACAGTGGTTTAATGAATAAACCCAGATTCTGCACAAAACTCTTCAAATGGCGCAACATATTCTCCGCCTCTATCACTAAGAATTATTTTTATTCCTATTCCAAGTTGATTTCCAACTTCAATTTTATAGTGTTTGAACACTTCTAGAACTTTTTCTTTACTTTTCAACAAGTATACATAACAGTATCTTGTACTATCGTTTATAAACGTTATAAAATACTTTTTTACCACCTCTTGTCCACACAAACTTTAAATCACATACATCCGTGTGAATAAGTTCCAAAAGTGTTACGTTCGTTCAGTCGAATGAAATGGTGCATGACCAACTTTACCTCTACAAATATTTCACATTTTCTTTCATTAAAATGTGTACTTGGAAGTAAACCTGAATTCATTAACTTTCGTATAGTATTGAAGTTCGCATGTCCTAATCTATGATGTCATAAATAAGACAACTCAAGAATATAATCAGAAGATGATGCTTTTTTTCTTGAATTGTTCGCTACAACAGTGAGGACATTCATCTTGAATAATCCATCTTTTACATAGCCTTTACCTACATACATGTTATTCTTCGTTAGTACAAACTTATCAGATACAATAACTAGTTTGAAGCCGTTCTTACTTAATAGAGCACCTGACATTAGGTTTTTCTAAATATTCGACACATGAAGAACATTATTAAGGTAAGTTCCTTACTCGATGTCATCTTTAAAATCATCTTTCCTCATCCTTCCACTTTTGAACTTGAGAAAATTTCCATGAATAATTTCTCATCCTTGGTTGGAGCATAGAAAGAGAAAATTTCTTTGTCAGCACATATGTGACGGATAGCACCTATGTCAACCCACCTTTCCATGAGATATTTAACATTGTTGCATTCTGAAACAACAACTAAAAGATTTATATCTCATATACAATTTCGTATGGCATTAGACTTGGTGATAATAGCTTGGACTTACTTCTTTGGTTTGCGACAATCGACAGAGCGATGTCCAGCTTTTCTACAATTTTAGCAATTGCCCTTGAACTTCTTTGCATTCTTCTTCGTACATTCAAAAGAATGCCTTTTCTTCTTACCTTTGTTGTTGGATTCCACCACATTCGTTTTTGCTTGTGGAATGTGATTCCCAACACGCTTGTCCAAACTTTGGTTGTCTTCTTCAATTCTCAATCGGACCACAAGTTTTTCAATGTTCATTTCTTTACACTTTTACTTGAGATAATTCTTGAAGTCCCTCCATAGGGGTGGAAGTTTCTCGATGATTGCAGCCACTTGAAATGATTCATTTAGAGACATATTCTCTGCGTGAATGTCATTGAGGATAACCTGCAACTCTTGCACTTGAATGATGACTATCTTGGAATCTACCATTTTGTAGTTCAAGAATTTTCCCACAATGAGCTTCTTCACTAGAGTGTCTTCAATCTTGTATTTCTTTTCCAAGGAATCCCATAGTTTCTTTGTAGATTTCTTGGAACTGTATACACTATATAACATGTTGTCCGAGCCATTCAGGATGTAATTCTTGCACAAAAGATCTAAATATATCCAAGTATCCAAAGTAATAAACAATGCCCTATTGTTCTCCTCTTTTTGCACGATGGGAGCACCTTCATTTAAGAACTTCACCAAGTTGAGGGTCGTGAGATAAAACAGCATCTTCTATTGCCATCTCTTGAAATAAGCCCTAATGAACTTCTCCAGTTCTTCTCTATGTTGGAACAAAGTTTGGAGGTGCAGTCACAACTGGAGGGATCGCAGCGGTTCGAACAATTCCTTTCGAAGTTCCCATATTCGAATTGTTGTTTGATGTAGAGTCGGTATTGAAGACCGAATTCATTTCTGTTTATACAAACAGAATATCAACCAAATCAAGAGTAGAGTAGAAGAAGTTAAACCAATGGATAGTTCAACCGAAGATAAGTATCACTCCAACGAAACAAAATCCGACTTAAAATTATTAGAAATATGTGTGGACAGAGTGCTGATCAAACCCCCAAAAAGCCTCGATATTTCGACAGAGTTAATGGCAGGAAATGGATCAAATGTTCCACCAAATATAATAAAAAAGAATACCACAATATAACGCCAAAATATTCTACAAATTGACGTCAAATGAATGCAAAGTTGAAACAAGTGTTGAAAACTTTGTCCTTAAGTCAAATTTGCCCCACAACAATGACTACAGTTTATGGCAATCAACTCCCAAGATACAACCACTTTTTCTTGTGTGAGTAGCACTTCAACACATAAGAACAACGAACCAAAAATATGATATACGTACACCTTGATGCAAATGAAAGAAACCAGAATTTTATACAATGTTTATGCAAAATTTGGTTGAGACGGAAGAGAGAATGCTATGTTATGATTGCTTATCATTGGTTTGTAGAAATGCATGTCCCAAGAGTCCTATTTATAGAGGAAAAAAGGTTGTGAGTGAAGAAACGCGACCCAAAACTCAGCAACCTTTGCCAAGGGTTGCAGCACTTGACGTTGCTAGCTTTCTATCTAGGCCTAGCTTGAGAGTTAAAAGTAGTGAGCCCGTTGCTTACTTTTCGTTGTACCATCGCTTGAGTGACAGGCTAGCACTAAGTGAGTGACGATGTTTGCTGGTTTTTCCAGCCAACTACCCTCTTTCCTTCCAACTTTGGACTGTAATTTATCATTCATCCAGACTTGGTTTTTGCCTTTCAAATAAACCACGACGATCTACTTGACAAGTAGAATAAGTTAGCCTATTTATATTTGTAATTTGACTATTGGATTAAATCCGAATATTTGCTCAAAGTTGACACCGAGTTACTTTTTTCAAGTTATACTTAACCAATTTTTCTACATCTTTAAACCAATTCCCTTACGATAAGGTTTATCGATCAGCTTCAAATCTAAAAATAGTTTAAAAAAATGTTTACAATATGATAAGTAATTGGAAATTTCAAAAATCTTTATAGTATCATATTATCATCAAGAGCAAACACAATATCGATAATCTTTATCTTTACCATGTGAAAGGTCATATATCTATTTCTTGAAAGGAAAACACTTGCGTCATTCGGTATTACGGATATACACACACAATTTTTTTGTAAACTAGCTTATTTCTCGTTAATTTTCGTTCTTCCACAAAAGATATTAGAAAACAAAATTTTTGCCGAAGAGCAACAAAGATAAAACAATATAAGACGCATAAGCAATGAAATACTTTGTTTTGCATCTAATTATTACTGTCACTACTAGTTTGAGAATCTTCATCTATGCATTGGCAAATTCAAGATCGGAGGTCATCTAGGGTAGACGTTAGGCGTTGACCATTGACAATCAATGATCGTAATAGTGAGGTCTTTGTTACTATTTAATTAAATAATATTAAAAATTATATACATATGAAAATATAATCAGAAACAACTCAAAATACAAAAAATAAATAAATAAACAAATACATGATACAACCTTACTCTGTAACTATAAACTTAGATAATTGTATTCTACAGGGTCTCATATTTTGAAAACATTGCAATATTGCTTCATTCTCAATTTTTCCAAAGATCTCTTTCTCTATGTAAACCATAAATTGTCATTCAACTAATCATCTCCCATTTTGTTGCATAAGTCACTCTTGATTGGATTCATAGCAGAGAATAACATTTCAAACACTTGCAATTACCACAAATAATATCAAAACCAAGTCGATCAGCCTGTGAACCAACGGGAAATAACAAGAACTTCTTATTACAACTAACTTCTGAGTTACATGAGATACACTATTGAGAGTAAAGAAAACATCGTCCATTCTCACAAACATAAGAAACTTGTTAAGTTGAGGTCTAAGTAATAAAAGCTCTTCACTCTTGAAATCCAAATGATAGAACTGAGCAATATGTAGCAATTTAACTTTTTCAAAAGCTGCAAATGAATCTCTTGGACTTAAATACAAAATGCAAATAAGAAGCTCAGTAGTTGTCTTCAGAAAAAGATCTTTAAACTCTTGCAAGATTGAGTCTATCATGTAACAGTACAAGTCAACATAAAAGCGACGATAACAAATCAACTGCTGATCTATACGCTTAGGTCGACCTCTCAATACTACAATATCTTCCAGATTCGGCACTAAAATATATCTACCAACATAAAACTCAATCACCATACTCAACAAATTATCCCAACCATTATCTCTCATGTTCTACAATGCATACTTATACAAATTCAATAACCTCGTAGCATTCTAAATACTACTTCTTTAACTTCCTCACAACAAATTGCATTATCAGTTTAGTAGCTTAATTAGATTTTCTCTATTAAGATATTCTTTCGATTCATCATGACAACGAAATGGCAATCCTTGCATCAAGAGGAATCTAGTACAATCTAGCACCATAGAACCTTATCCCATAACGTTTTTGTTGATGACTACTTTGGCTAGAAATAACATAGGAGATACTTTGCTTTTGATTCATCAAGTTGGTAAACTTTGCAAAAACTTGATTATGAGCACTATCAAAGAGACCGATGTGATCTTTCAATATCTTTTTGTGCTTTCAATTTGTAAAGCCCATTTTAGTGAATATATGTCCACCCCTTGATCTCCCTATCAGATTTGAACAAGTAGCAATACAAATAATAGGTCGCATCATTTTCTATGTTATACTCCAACTAATGAAATTTAGAGAACCATTTTTTTTTTTTGAAAATACCTATTATCATTTCTCATCGGTCTTCTTGAAAAATCATGTCCATGTGGTTGACAAAGACCTTTCTCTCAGTATACCATCCTAACATCATCTTTGATATTACATCATATGACTTGATAGGAGGCATTTCCTGGATTAGATACAAGATCATCCACATTGAATTGAGCCCAAGACTTCTTTGTGTTATTTAACAATCCGTATGCTCGACTAGAAGCAGTGGAGAGACTAGATGCACCACTAGAGTTAGAAGAACTATGTATGAATTTTCGTTCGATGGAAAAAATCGTTCTATAATCTGCAAAATGTCCCAATTTATTTTTCAATTTAAATGGATTAAAAAAAGAGTACGCATGGTTGAATTGAACCCAAGATCTTCTCCATTAATTTTTTTCACTTATCCTAATTTTGTAAACATAAATCCCCAAATCAAAACTCATAAATGATAAATTATAACTAGCAACTCATACAATATAAATTATTTATCATAAATCACAATTATCATTTCTCTGTTAATTAACTCATAAAACATAAATCATAACTCATTGATAATAAATAAAAAAGTGAATTATGTGATAGAACACAAAAAAAAAAGAGGAAGAGAAAGGCGCTCACATGAGGTTCAATCGTCCGAGAGTCTTGTCGGTGGTGTTGTCCATCGACAGTAGCTACTTGATTACTGCTTCACTTTGCAAATTGCAAGTAGGAGATGGAGAAGAAGGGTTTGCGTAATTGAGTACTACTTCACTTCCATTTGGTGTAGTGTAACTTGTATGAATTATGATATATCCATGGATTGGGCCTAGTTTTATATAAAAAAAGGCCCATCAGGCCATCATTCATCAGCCCAAACAAAAGGGTAAAATTAAAAATCAATTGGCGTTTTCAGTCATCTTTCTCGCCTTCTTCTTCCACGCCGTTCGCCTCTACAACTACAACATAAAGCCTGCTGGCTAATGAAAATTTCTACGGAGTCCAGCACGAATGACTGCGTCCCCTAGCTAGGTGCCGGCTCTACCACTGCGTCTACTCCATAAAAACTTTATCAACTTCTTCAACTTTGCTTTCTTCAATCTGCTCATCATTTTGTACAACATGGCTTTTATAATTTGTTGCCTTGTCAATCTATTTCCAATGAAAAACTCTAAGTGTAAGATTATATATTGAAGTAGCACAAAATAATTTGCATTTCAAGTAACATTTAAAAGAATTAACCTGTGTTGATATGATTTGCAAATGACTAGACAACTGGAATAAAGAGTTTGTAGCTACGTCTTTAGATTTCGTAAGCTAAAGAAGAAACAATGTATAATGCGTGCCATGTGACTTACGAAAAGGACCAAAAACTAAAAACGGAGCGAAAAAATTATACATACAACAACCTCTCTAGCATGTACGTAAATAGAGAAATAGAAAAGTGAATTATAGAAAATATGGCAGGTTGAATTTGAACTTATGAGAGCAAAGGTAAACCAAAAGAAAGAAGAATGAACAAAGTATAAAACAACTTTCACAAGTTATACCTCATACAAAGAATCTAGAAGTTTTGGTTGTTGTAAAATATAACTTTAGAAAGAAGGGAATGGAGATGAAATAAGAAATCAAAACACGTTACACGTTATTGTTGTCCTCAGACGACATTTGCCCCATCGCAAACAGAATTTAAATGCTAGAAGAAATATGGCAAATGGTTTGTAGAATTTATCAAACCTTGACAAGGAATTAACACTCAAACACTAGTGAAATCCTTGAAAACTTGACAATGCAGAAGGAATTTTAATATGAGAATAAATTTGGAATTTTCAATACTTTGGGATGAAGGAAATAATCTCAATTGTGGCTGTATGAATTTAAGTTTTTCTCATGTAAATTTTTGATCTACAACCACACATATATAGCCATTAGACATAGCCATATGAAGTGGTGTCAAAACTAATTGAAAAGCCACCAAAATTCAAACTAAAAAGGGCCCTAATGACTATTTTGATTATGCGACCGTATAGGTTATTCAAAAGCAGAGGCTTTAGGCCCTGTATTGCACCATGCGACCGCACCCTTATAGGGTCTATGCAATCGCATAGATCACAGTTTTGACCAATTATTTTCACTTTCATTTCACACGTATTTTTATAGATTTTGAACAATCATACAACATTGGTTCCTGAGATTTAATATAATTGTCGTGATACACCAATATACAACTTATCTATGGAAAAGTGAGCTTTCCACTGCGTGATCCGGCCAATAAAAGTCTGAGCAAAAATGAACACGAAACAAGCAAAATCAGATGCGTTGGAAAAAGTAAAGATAGTGTTTTCCGGCAAAAATGAACACGAAACAAGCAAAATTAAATGCCTTGGAAAAGTAAAGATAATGTTTTCAGTTTAGAGAACATCTTTCTTTTTTTTTGCCGGCAAAGAGTTAAGGGTTCTATTAACATGTTGTATACAAATAATTTGCAGGTTAAGAATTTTTACGGCAACAGACCTAGATAGGCAGACATCCACCAAGATTTTTAGCAAGTTGGAAGCATCATTCAGTTCCATGGATAAGATTGCCACCTTTACCTAAGATAATCATATGTAGTTGATGGAAAATTTCTATTTTGCATATAGAAACATATATAATCAAATATATGAAGAGGAAAGACAAACCTTTTTAATGGCATACTAGCTTCAAGATTAACACCTTTCAACATTTGTTTAATCCAACATTAAGTTAAATGTGGGATCAATATTACCAAGTATCTCTAAAGATCTCAATTTATCCTCCATGCATAGCGTTCCAGCATCAACATCGACTTTATCGGCATCATCTGTAAAAAAAAAAATACTATATCATAAATGCAAGAAAAGATATCATAGGATTATGCATGTAACCCTCTTTTATTTAGTGTTCCATTACCAAATCTCTATCGCTAGTTTTCCATGATATAAAATTGTACAATGGCAGATATCTGGCAGTTATATTTTGAGAGAAGATTTTCGTAGTTGGAACCAAAATTAATCATGGTACTTAATATTGATGTAATCAAAAGGCATGTTTGGGAGTTCGTTTAGAATCGTTATAATTAAATTATAAGTAGATAGAAATGAGTGATGGATAAGTAGATAGTACTTGTAGATCCTATTAAATGCCAAACATATACTTATAAAGAATCTCGATTTTTTATATATGAGAAAATTAGGCATTGCCTATATAAAAATGTCATCCAACATTAAAGCGAAAAGTCAACAATTAATCATTGCCGTGCCATTAATCAAAGGAAAATCTTCCCTCTAGGAGGAAGAAAAACCTATCCACTCATAAATTATGTTTATATACGCAAGCAAACTATCAAATTATGTTGTGAAGAGTCTGGATGGAAGAGAACTTGAAGGTGCTGTAGCTAGAATTGAATCAATAATTGAAATTTACATACTATTCTGAAAAAGATTTGATGAACAATAATTCTTTTATTCAATCATATCTCATTTGATGCAATTACTGCATGCTAAATTATCACAATTTCTGTGTTCATGATGTTAATTGTGAAAATGAGGAGTCAAAAATTAAAGGCTCATTTACCCAAAATATGACAATTGGCAACTTTAGGGAAGAAGTTTAATTTTTAAGCACCTTTGTTTGCCACATAATTAGCTCCATTCTTTGCATCAATCGAATCCAAAACTTTTCTGTGGCAAAAATTACAAAATTCTAGGCATTTCAAGATCACAGTGCAAAAATCAGGTGCGAAATTTTTTTATTCACAATTCAGGTATTGATTTAACTATTAATATCAATAATATTAACATAAAATATATCAACTCTATCTCATCCCAATCAAATTACAAACCTTAAAATTCAAATTCATCTCTCTCTTCTCACTTTCTCCACTCAACCATACCTTTGACGGTGTCGCCCACTATCGAAGACCATCTTCGTAGCGCGATGATGTGTTCCATTGCGCAAAATAGATATGGTGCACACCTCTTCCTTCTCATCTCTATTCTCTCTTCCACTCCCCTCACACATGAGTCATTGTTGCTCCTCAGAAAGCACCGTTGACAAAGATTGCTTATTCGCATGTAGCTGCGCTTACAAGTGTGAAGAAGCCACACATCATCGCTGCGTATGGCTCTGCACAGATTGATGGTGGTGTCTCTACATAGATATCATCGCTGCGTGCGGCTTTGCATAGATCGGAGGTGGTGGCTCTGTATAGATTGACGATAAAGTCGCTGTACATGGCTTTTCTCTCAACGCCGTTGTGGTGCACTAACATCGGCAGCGATGGTTGGAGTGATGCTCAGTTCGACTTCTCTTGCAATGCCGATGTAGTAGCTCTATTGTGGTTGCTGGCGTTGGGGTTGATTTTGTGGTGTATTGAAAGTAAAACTAACGGTGGGGGGCTTGATGTATTTGTTGGTGCGATGGTGGCATTGGTGTGGTAATGTTGGGAGAGATGTTGTTTTTAGCAGGTGGCGATGGTGTGGTCGTTGATTGGAGGTGGAGGTGATGGGTGTTTTGTTGGAATAGGATGCAATAGCGATGTATGTGGTGGTGGAGCTGCTGGCATTGATGTTGGTAGCGATGTGGATCTGACAGCAATTTTTGTATGATGGTGTAGGTGGATGTGTTGGTGGTGCTGACAGTTGGTGATGGTGGTGGTGTTGTGGTGCTGGCGATGATCGCAGGGTAAGGGTAGTCACAAGTGACAGTGACGATAATGATAGTGTTGGTGGCATGGTGTGTGACACACTATTTGGTGTATGTGACCAATTATTAAATTGTGACATTAAAATTTGATAACTTGTGGTTGAAATATAATTTGTAACAATTTTTTTTTGATTTGTGATCTCAAAATAAACTGACCTATAAAATTTTTGATTTGTGACTTTCAAATAATCCGTGACTAATTAATTTGATAATATGTGACCAATAAATAAATTATGACCTATAATTATGTATCTGTGACAATTAATTGTATAATAGTGACTTTATTATATTTATACAATAAATATTTTTAATTAATTATATATATAGTTGAATTTTGAATTTTTGAAATATACACCTGAGTTTTTATTTTTTCCCTTAGCATGTATTGTTCTCTAACTATATGAATAATGGGCCTCGAGGCCCTGTTGTTTCATTTCATTTCTATTTTTTTTTTCCATTAGAACTTTTACATGAAAAAAAAAATTCCTCAAAAGTGTTTGATCGTGGTTAATTTTTTATTTTTTTTATTTTTAAATTTTTCAGTGTATATTAACATGTGTTAAATAACTTAAATCAAACATCTTTATAAAGATTTTTGAAATAGAAGATGTTGGTATTATTTGTTGATATCTATTCTCAATCAAATTATTAAAAGAGAAATTACGACAATGTGTAAATTAAGAAACCTATACATCTTAAAATTATAGAACAAAACTCCAAAGCAGATATCGCTAAATTTATAGAGGTAACAAAATAAATTTAATTTGATCGAGTAGTCTTGAAGTAAATGTAAAAGGTAAAAATATATTATTAAAATAAATAGCTCTTTAAAGCCTTAACCTATGTTCACAGAGGCGGATCTAGCAGTGGGATGAGCTTAGCTATAGTCTAACCCCTACCCCCAACCCACACGGTAAGAAGGAAGGAATTTTATAGTTAAATTGACCCAAGTAACTATGTCTAGCCCAGCTTCATTGTGTCTCAACCCCAAGTCCAATTATCAAAATATTCTTTCATGATATTAATGAAATGTGTACAATTTTATTACCAAATTAGTTTTTTATTTAATGCATATTTTACTTATAATTATAAGTAAACTTTTATAATAAATAAAATTTTATTGGTTAGAACTAAAATAAATTACTTATTTTAATAGTAAGAGACACTAAATGTTTGGCCAAGCTTAAAGTAATTAAATTTTTTAGTTTTAAAAGTATTTTCATATATGGATAAACTCATAAGAAAGAAATTTACTTATTTTGACCACGAAATTGATATTACTATCAAAATAAGAAACTCACTTCATATTTAATCTTTTAATAAAAAAATGTTTATAAGAACTTATTTATTTATAAATAATAAGAGTATATGTATATTATACAAGGTGAATCAAACATGGATAAAATTCTGAACTATTTTTTAGAGTTTTTTTTTTTATTATTGTTGGATATATATCATTTGTCAACGTTCATTATACTTCTATCAGTTTATATTTTCTAAGGTGAGCATCGATTTTGTATTTCGCAAGAAAAAGTACGAATATCTAGTGAGACATTTTAGGATGAGAATCTAGACTTGTATTTCATTGAGTGTCTAATATTATTTGTCATGAATGTACTGAGTGTAGTCTCCTAAACCCGATCTCTTGTAACGTGAACTTATTTAAAAATTTTAAAATTTAGCCCACCCCTGAATCATTTCTGACTTCACCCCTGTATGTTCGTAAACTGTTGAAATACTTTTCAATCACTATTTATTTAAATATTTCAAGAAATTTACAAGTAATATCATTTATTCATTACTCATTTATATCTATTTATAATAAATCATTTATAAATATTTTCAAACATTATAGAAAAAAAAAATCAATTTAAAACATATGTCTTGCTTTTTTTTTTTAAATTAAAGTTATAAGTTATTTATAATTTTCTTATAATGCAAAAAGGAATGATAATATGAAATGTTTGAATAATATGTTGATAATAATAATTTTGAAAATACGTTTAAATTAATGTTTGACTAGAAATTATAAGTTACTATTTATCTAAATACATGCCTTATTCAGCCATTGTTTGATTGGGATAAAAATTAATTTTTTAATAAAAATTGTTAAAATATATAATTGAAAAGTTCATAAAAATTATAAATCGTGTTATTAAAAATAAATTTAAAAAATAGATTTAGAATAAAAACAATTTATAACAATTAACTAATATTAACTGAAAACAAAATAATAAAAAAGGGAACATAAAAAAAAAGGGGAACATCACATAAATCCTCCATTTAAAAATCACATTTCAAAATTAACAAACTTCAAAAAATCTTTTAAAAATCAGGTAATAATTAAATTGATTAAATATTTATTTATAATATAGTATAATTATTCTACTTATCTCACCCCACCAACCCATCATATAAAACTTTTCTCTTTTTCTCTCCATCCCACCCCACTTTCGACGTCTGTTCCATCGATCCCACCCCACCTCCGGCGCCTTCTCCGACGATGGCTCTGACAACAATAATAAGCAATTATATTGAATTTGTGGAGCTTACCCCTAATTTAATGGAATATTTTGTATTTTTTTTGTTATTTTCCTGGTAATTGAAGGGAATACTGTGTATTGTTTCTGTTATTTGGATTATCAAAGTCAATGGAATTTGTGGCAAATTTCAGTTACTAAAAATATTCTTTTATTATTAATGTATGGATCTATTATCAATTCATGACTTTTTTTGTATATTGATAATTGTGTTTTTGCACACTTATTTAGATTACAAACATGACTTAAATACAAGTAAAATGATTGAATTGTGACTTAATCTCATTGAATTCATGCAATGTAGGTGTTTCTATGGAAATAGTGGAATTCAGGAGAAGAGAGCTGAAAAATGACTAAAATGGAGCAAAGTGATAGTTCAGGGACTAAGGATGCAAATATTTGAAAGTTGAACTAAAAGACAACTCGGAAATGCAAATATGCTAAGTATGAACTCGAAAGCAATACAAGATGATTGGAAGAAGAAGGAATTGCAAAGGGACTAAAATGAATTAAACTGAAAGTTCGGGGACCAAGTTGCAAATAAATCATTGATGAGACGGGAAATGGAATGAAGATTCAAGAGTGTTAGAAGTCAATCGGATGAGGAAAGGAGTCACGAGGTGAAATAGGGTCGAAGTATTATCAAGTATCAACTTTCAGGCGAAAAAGCTATGCTCATGATTTTTAGTATCTATTTCAGATCTATTTTTCGCATAGTAAACATCAGAATTTGAGGAAGTCTATTTCTATCAAAAATGTATATCTTTGAGTTTTCTTCTCAATGCACTTTGAATCACTTCAATTGGAGATCAGACGAGAAAGTTATGAGCAAAATGCTAAAAGCTGTCCGGTGGAAAGAATGTATGCCTATGCGGTCGCATAGTACAAATTCTATGCGGTCGCATAGAAGCCTCCCGAGAACTTTTTCTCAAAATTTATTACTCTATGCGACAGCATAGGTTATGCCTATGCGGTCGCATAGGTGTAATCTGGGGGCCGTTTTGCAGTTTCCTTATACGATTGAAACTCCTTTGGTAACCTAATTTTCACGCGATTTAAATACGAAAGAACGTCCAGAAGAAGGGGAGAACGTAATTGGAGGCACAAAAACACAATTTTGGAGGATTTGGAGAGGAAGAACAAGGCAAAAACAAGGCAATCCACTTCAAGATTCAAGATTTCACTTCAAGAATCAATTGGGTGATGTTCTTCCTTGGTTTTAATTGTTGTTTTTCTTTATTTCTTATCATGTTAGGCTAGATTTTCATGTGCTAGGAGATCGATGTACCATGTGATTTGAGTTTTATATTTCTAGTTTTGCAATTTGACATTAAAACATATTTCTTTTGTTTTGAATGATTTATATGCATTTATTGTTTCCGCAATTAAGGGCCCGTAATTGTGTGAGTTTGGGTGATTTATTCTTGCATTCGAGAGAATTTGAATAGATTCGACATAATATAAATCATCGTAGGGTCCGATAGGGGATAGAAATATACCGCTATGCCCTACGTGAATCTTTTAGTGTTCATAAAACTACATGCATTTTTACATATGCACTTGTCATAGAAATATAGGCCGGTGGTATGTAGAAATAGGTTTGATACATCTCGAGAGAGAGTATTGGATAGACTTAGGAACATTGATTCGTCAACAATTGAATTATGTTGTCATATTGTGAAACTAGAGTTTAAAGTGATAATTGCACGGGAAATCGTGATCATAGTGTGTTTAATTTCTATTGATTACAATAAAACGTGCGTTCTCAGCAATCGATTTCATTTTAGAGTTTTAAATTATTGTTTTGCTTATTAATTTCATTACAATCATAAAAGCTGCATAAGTAGGGTTTTCTTTCCAATTTTAGAGTTTTAATTAGGTCCACATTCATTTTGAGAAATTTGGTTTCGGTTAAGGTCGAATAAGTGAAATTGAACTAACCAATCTCTGTGGGACGATACTCGGACTCATTGAATCCACTTTATTACTTGTTAACGAACCGTACACTTGCGGTAATTTAAATTGAAAGAAAATATTTCGTGAACGTATATAAATCCAGGACTAGAACATAAATGTCATAAAAGTGATTTCTAATTTAAGCATATTACATTCTCTTTGGTTTTCATTTTTGGATGTCGTATGTTTTAATTGTTAATTATGTGAAACAAAAACTTTATAATATCATGTGTCCAAGTGCAATGCTCCAAAGTAAAAGGCGTAAAATGTTCGTCGTTTACAGATATCATTCATGTCAGATAAGCACACATATTTCCATTTCTTATTTCCAATGTCCTAACCATTGTTTTCTATTCTATATATTTTTGCACTGCTGATAGTTGAATGCATTTACTGTCAACTAGATGGAGCAGAAGCATTGTCATCTGTGACCAATTCTATTGAATTTGTGATCGAATCAGGTGGGATGAATATGCATATGATCAATTTTAAAATTAAGAAATAAAGTTTGAAATTTCAAAAATCAAATACTATTAAAATTTTAATTGTGAAATAATTAATCAAAAAAATATTTTTTGTAGCTAAATATATCAAATTCATAAATCCTTTTCTTGGCAATAACTTGCGACCTTTGCACTTTGTAATATATAAAATATGATTTTTAACTTTTGATTTGTTACTTGTAACTCGTAACATAAAATGTGACCTATAAATTTGATCTGTGACTTCTACAAAACAACATGTGACGTATTAATATTGATCCGTAACCCGTTTATATTTATTTATGAATCATATGAATAACTGTGACGTGTGAACTTAAACTTATGACCAGTGAATTGTGACTCATAACATATCAACTATGATCTTATGCATTTATGATCAAATTTATCTTCAGTGTAATTGTTTGTGATCATGTTGGTCTAACTTGTGACTATATGTAACCATGTCACATACGGTCAGAGTTAACACGAATTTGGTTATAGATAGTCACGATACATAATGATTAATTAATTTGTTAATAATTATACGTATGAGCGCTTTCCAATTCGAAAGTAATAAACGGCCGCTGTTGCACAAAATTCAACTTTAAGAGAAATCCATGACTTGATAAATTACTATCAATCAACTATACTCGATCGGTTTCAAAATTTGAGATCTTCCACCAAAAAATACCTGTAAAATCACAAATATTCGAAACTAAAACTAAATCTAAAATATCGAAATTCTAATGCATTGTGTTATATTTTAACCAAAATATCGAATAGTATTACAATAACAATGAACACCTATGTTTTTTTTTTTTGTTATAAATATCATAATTGATAATTGGAATGCCAAGACGCGACTCCAGTGCCGCATTCTGGAACCATCAATCATATCAGCCCAGTCGACCGAATTCGCCTTGTCAAATGGTTTGCTTCCACTCCCACTCAGCAAACTTCCTGCAAATTAGCACAAACCCACAAATTTACACACACGGTTCACACTAACTACTACATATTCCTATAATCACATGATGATAATTGACTTATACATCGATCTTTGATGGCTGAAGGCGTGGCGACGATCTGTTCAATCTGGGTCATTTGGCCTATCTTTTCTCAGTGGGTCATTCGGGAAAGGAGATCTTTGTTTGTGAAATGAGGTCTAAAGCTAACTCAAGATCATCATCATGAACCACGTCCACGAGTTGCAAAGAGATCAATTCGGCTTCGTAACGAGATCTCAATCTCAACAGAAATACCCATTTTTCGGCTAGGAAACTGCGACTAGTAGTGATAGTGGTGAAGGCTGCTACGAGGGGAACGAGAGAGAAAGGTGTGCAGGAGTTAGGGGTGGGAATGTTGAATTATTAGGAATATATCTATTTAATAATTTTTAATTACCACCTAAATTATGAAATTAAACTTAATCCCTCTTATTTTTTAAAATTGATTTTTAAACCAAGGTTTCTAGTTAATTTTTCCTAAAAAAAAATTGACTCAGGCCAGCAATCTTTAGGCTCATATTCTTCTTCTAAGAGCCCAGCCCGCAATAAAAACCCTGTCAAAACCCGAGAGAGAGAGAGAGAGGGAGAGAGACGATTATACACATACAGAAGCAAAAATCAATAGAGCCTTCTGAAAATTTTCCTACTGAGAAGAAATTTGAGCTTCTAATTTGTCAATGTCGGCGAAGCCTGACAAGAAAAGAAAGCGTGCTCCGGCTCCGAAATCGAAAGTGGGGCAATCAAACCTTAAAAAACCAAAAGTAATTGGAAGTGATATTCTGATTAAAGGTTCAAAAAAGCCCTTTAAATCAACCGGAAAATAACATTTACAGCATGCAGGAAAGCCTAAGGTGCAGAAAGGTGATGTGGACGATAAGTAACTGCGTCGTTTGCAAGCAAAGGTTTGATTTTTCTTCTTATTATGCATTGCTTAATGTGGAATTACCCTGCGTCAATTGAAATGACGATGAAGGAATAATAATGCACGCTGCTGAAACAAGGTGCAAGTTCTGGAGCATAAAATGTTATTAGACTACGCTATACTTCAATGATTGTACCATGCACTGGCATTATCAATTTATGCCTCGGCAATGTAGGAATTTGTGTATTTTGGGAGTGAAATCCCACGAGGACTCGGTAAAAAAATTCCATGTAATCCAATAAAGAATAGTGGCAGAAACAACAGAGTGAAGCTAACCTCGAAGACTCGAAGTTCAGAAAGATTAGGGACATGAAAAAGCATGTCACCATGAGCAAAATTTCATTCTTTTCTTTCTTTAACCATGCGAGTTTGCCTTCATGTATATAGCTATGTTGCTCCATAATTACTTGATTTGATTTTTTCTGGACGATGATGCGGCAATGCAGTGTTTGGGTTGGAGAAGTATGAATGTAAATGCTAGAGCAATTTTTTATGTTGCTGGAGCAGGGTGCAAGTAATGGACCACATATTTCTGTTTTGACATTTTGTATTCTGTGCTTTGTGGTAGAACTTCGCCTCTAGCTTAAGTAATTTCCATATTGGGAACGAATAGTTGAAAGTCGTAGTTATTGGTTGAAAGCTAAATAAAATTCCAGAAACCGACAACTAATGCCGGAAATAACTACAAGTAGTAATCACAAAGAAGGTTCTACAGAAAACCATTTAAAATAACTAGGAAAAACCTTAATAGTAAAAAACGAAGAGAGATGAGTATGATGGAAAGAAACATCATTGTTTAATTCTTGTTCTTGCTTTGTCGCATTTTTGTAGACCTGCAAACTGGTAATGCTTTTTTCATTCTGTGTATTTTCAAGATGGATGCTAAATTATTTTCTCTAAACAAGAAATATATATAACTTTGTTTGGTTCTTAAAAGGGATTTCATTTTGATACTTTTTGAGCAAGGTACAACCAATGAGGCTGTGACAGTGCTTTGATGTCTCCATGCTCTCTAAAGCCTGTGCCTTTTTGTCTGGTTTTTCTCTTTTTGCAAGTAAATTAGAACAGTATTTTCACAGCTTAAGTTCATTTTTTGTCACTTGCCTGATATAATTATTTGCAAATTAATTTGTTATGGTGCATGTATTGATTTTTACTTGATAACATGTGAAACTCTGTATTGGAAAGCATGGATTTTGCCTAACACTTTTAAGTTTCCACCTGTATGGATTTTTTCCAGGAACTAGCTGAAGCTAGGAAAAAGAAGAGGAAGAAACATTATACACTGGAGCAAGTATATTTCTATTTTATCTATTAAATTACTATTTTCTATTCTAATTTTTTAGTTGCAATCTACTGTAGCCTCTTGGGTTTTAATGTTTGAGAAAAAATAACTTAAAATATGGCGTTTGAAACTTAATTAAGAATGATAATTTTTATCCTTTGCTAACATTAATTAATTTATTTTTTAAAGATGAAGAACTTTGCACAGGGGGGCTCTTTGTTATGCGTATTTATGTGTATGTGCATACACATGCACATGTACAGATATCTGACACTTTTGGTCATCAAATCACCATATTACATCTTTATCCTTGTTATTTGTTCTCACAACATACATTCAAACTTAACCACCATCATCAAACATGGAGTTAATATTTTTTCTCGTGCTCCTCATGCACTTGCTAAGTTGATTTGTATCATTTTTTACATGGTTGCTTGTATGACTAACTTAGCATATTTATCTAATACCTATAATGAATAAGTTTGATTTAGAACAAAGAAGCCCCTGTTTGAGTCCCTTTAAAACAAAATAATTTATTTCTCATTCTCATTTTCAACCACACATTCACATAATAAAATATTTTGTACGTATACCCAAAAATATCCCCCACTTTTGAACCACATTCTCCAAAAAAATAACTTTTCAAAACCTCATTTTTACACAATAATGGCTATCAAATTGGGGCTATATTCTTTTATAGGTCAAAGTTGGAAATAATTTACCTATCAATATTATAGTGTTGACCGCTTGCCCCTACCTTACTGTCAAAATCATTAAATTTTTTACTCAAGGAAAAAGTTAATACCCAAACATGTTTTGAAACAAAATTATCTGGAAAATAAGTTAGTTGATAATTTATTTTAGCCTGACCTGCACATTTGTAAGGCCACTGAGCTGAGGGGTTTATTATCTCTATATAGGAAACAGAGGCATTACAAAGTCTCTCTGGTGAACTGTGTACATTTACTTATATCTTGATCAGTATGTAGATGGCTATGTTTGACGGAATGAGAATGGATTGCATTTAGCACAAATGGAATAAATTGTTTAGAATTGGCTTCTTTAGTTTTGCCAACAACAAACTAAGTCTTGTTCTTAATAATCCCCATGATACAGTTTTAAGGGGCTTCAATCTATGCTGTGGGATCGTCTTTACATTGTAGGAGTTCTATTATTACAACTTACAACTGTAACTAAAAGTAGGAGTGCTACCATTTTTATGAAAATGCTCATCTTTTTTCTCTTTGAAAAAAAAAACAACAAAATTTAGGGAGGCCATAGGAAATGAAATGGGATCTGGATGGCTAAGTTTCGTGTTCCAAATTATTAGCATACCACCAGATTTCTGTATGCCAGCACCGTTGTGTTGTTTACATGGGGTTGAGGGAGACTTAAATTACCACTATATTTAGCATTGAACTTATTTTTCGATGAGGAAGCACGAGGTGTATACAAAATGTTTATCACCTTTGAAGTACTAGTGAACACGCTTCTGTATATTCTATATTACTTCCACAATAATAGTTCATCACTATCTCTTCAGATCCCTTTTTTGCTAAAAGTTATTCTCTGTTGGCTGAATCATTTAATTCTCTTTTATCAGGAACTTGCCTCACTTTGGGAGAAGATGAGAGTTCGAGATATTAAAAAAGAAGATAGATCCAAGTGTGTATAGTTCACTTTACAAATTCTTGCTACATCCCTTGGTTTTGCTTTCCCGTGAGTATCATTTGTTCGTTTCCAATTTTTTAATAAGGCATGTGAGTGAAGCACTCAAGAAGATGAAGGGGAAGATCCCTGAAATTGCAAGCTCCCATGTTTCTTCTCGTGTTCTTCAGGTTTTTATGCCTATATCCTCCGCGTACCGATTTGTCTCTAATCTATTCAAAATTTGAAATTGTTGTACGTAGTACTTTATTGATTTATGTCCTTGAACTTAGACTTGTGTCAAACATTGTACACAAGATGAAAGAAATGCTGTGTTTACTGAGCTTCGGCCCCACTTTATTTCCCTCGTCGGCAATACTTATGCAGTTCATCTAGTCACAAAGATGTTAGATAATGGTATGTTTGACCAAAAATTATGCTAACTCATTCCCCTTTCCTAATACTTATTTTGTATCTAATTGTGGTCTAAAGAGTTTTGTTTTACTGGTTTACAGCATCCAAAGAACAGCTAGCAGAGTTTATCTCCTCCCTTCATGGGCATGTTGCTTCTCTTCTTCGACAAATGGTCGGTTCACTTGGTATGATAATTATGAACTTCTGAAATAGCTGTGATGACTAATTGTAAGAGAGAATTGCCTCCAAAATTTGAATCTTCTTTATTCACTTAGTCATGGTGTCACAGAGTCCACTGTCATTTTTAAGAGAACATAATTTTTGAAGATCTAAACCTATGACAAAAAATTGTGTTGAGCTTTAAATTATTGGTTTACAACACAATGTCGTTTTACTTGTTATTTTTAAGCCCCATCATTCTTCAACCTCACCATATAACATTTATTTTGATGAAGCAAGATGTCTCTTCTTTTTTTTATTCATATTCCCATTTTTTATGCTTCTTTCTTCGTGTAGTTATTGAACATGCTTATAGTTTGGGGAGTGCAACACAGAAGCAAGCTCTTCTGATGGAGCTATATTCGCCCGAACTTCAATTATTTAAGGATTTGGTCACGATGAAGGAGACCAGGTACAGAAATCCTTATTCATAATGTGTTGCTTGACTGACTACTACTCAAGATATTAATACTCTATAAATAATCTGCGCTCTTTCTTATGGCTGAAGTTTCCTCGCATGGAGATACTAGAAACTTGAAAATTATGCTTGAAAGACTCTAAACATTTAAGGTAGTCATCACTGAAGCGTAAATTAATTGTTGTATATCTTATAGTCAAGCAATGGGTTAGGGTTTTATATAAAGCTTGCCAAGTTGTACTAATATGAATTTAGAGGTTCTTTATCTTACTTGAGCGAAAAAAAATGTAGACTTTATTCTAATGGACACTGACTTAAAACTGTCTGATGTAAGGGATTATTCCTTTGGTTGGGAAGCTTGAGAGATTTTATAATGTACAAAAATGTTTGATCCTTTTCAGAAGTTACTTTATTTATGTATTTATTTTATTTTATTTTTTCACATGCTCTTTATTAAAAACCATTCACAAATTTTCTGGGTTCATGAAGTTGCTCACTTCTTTCTTTCTTTCTCTCACCCATTAATTTTATATGCATATATGAATCAAAGTATAATCATTATGCTAAAATTTCACGGTTGTGTTGCTTATGACTTACTAATGCTACAGGTTAGTAGATGTAATAGCTAAGCTACAATTACAAAAGTCATCGGTATTACGCCACATGAGCTCTGTTCTTCAACCAATTCTTGAGAAAGGGATATTAGACCATTCCATTGTGCACAGAGCATTAATGGAGTACTTAACAGTTGCTGATGAGGTAATTTGGTTATCCATTCTTAATTCTTTCTATTCTGTACGTGTGAGGATATAACAATTTTATGAGGGAAAATACTGTATTTTTTTAACTGGCTACTCTCTTTTTCTCTTCTTTAAATCAAGTCTTCCTGAAGTCTTCTGCTGCAGATGTAATCCAGCACTTGTCAGGTTCAGGTCTTGTGCGAGTGATTCACACCAAGGATGGATCTAGACTTGGTAGTCTCTGTGTCAAGCATGGGAATGCCAAGGTAAGTCACAATGACCAAGGAGTTTCATTTTAATAGACGGCCAATTTTACACTACTAACTTGACTTTGAAAGCTTTGATGGTGTTGGTGTTTAGAGCTTCTATTAAATCCTATATTTGTTTCCAGGAGCGGAAGAAAATTATTAAAGGCTTAAAGGGCCATATTGACAAAATAGCTCATGATAGATATGGGAGTATGGTGAGTGTGACTTTAGCAGTTTTGACCCATCCACCATGTCAATCATTTTCTTCCACCCTATCTTAAATCAGATTACCATTGGTCCTGAGGTGGATCGCATTACTGGAAGTTATCATACTTCACTGCGCTGGATTATTAGTGCTTGGTTAACTTATTTGTGGATAGTAATTGTATAAAGCTTCTTGATTCTTTTACATCCTCGCTGTTAACTTCCAAATTCCGATTTGAGATTCTTTTGCATCGTCAAGATTCGATCACTATTTCAGGTCCTTGTCTGCATTCTTTCGATTGTTGATGACACAAAACTTATATCAAAGGTTCCTCACTTCCCATTTTAGTTCTCAATAGTTTTGTTTATTCAAATGGATGCCACCTTCTAAATGTTCTTTTCATGCAGATCATCATTAAAGAACTCCAAGGAAATTTAAAGGAGCTTATTTTAGATCAGGTTATTGCTTTTAAACATATTAGAATATAAATTTGATTGTTTGACTGGATGCTTTAAAATTGTAGGTCTGACTGAATGTTAATACTCTAATTTCTCTCATACAGAACGGAAGACTTCTTTTCCTACAGCTACTCCATCCAAATTGTCCTCGATATTTCAGCCCAGATGATCTGACTTATATGAGTTTATCTATTCCATCTATCAGAAATAAGGCAACCTCCTTTTCTTTGTGGAATTTGTGGATCTTCAACTGTTTTTGTAAAGTAATGAGTTGACTAGTCTCCTTGATTCTGTACATCATGGTGAATCAGATGTGAACTCTGAGGACGATGAAGCTGTTCAAGAGGATAGGAACGGTGAAGGCAAAACCTCTGATGCAAGTATACATCTAAATAAGGGTGGTAAGAAGGATTCTTTTACACGAAGGCAGGAGTTGTTAGTTAATAGTGGGCTTGCTGAGGTTTGTACTTCTATTCTGTCTTCATAAAAATATTGAATGACTGTTTTCTCATTTTTTATTGGGAGTGTTCACCCCATTTTCTATCATGAATCTATAGCAATGTTGCTTCTGCTGTTTTATGTCCACTTAAAAAAATATTGCAACACCTTCCCCACCCTCCCTTCTGTTTAAGTTTCAAGGAATTGTTAAAATCATCCAGCTTATTTACAACGTGTTATGACTGTTGGCTAATGCTTCTCAGATGTAACTTTGGATTTGGTCTTATTCATTTGTTTCTTATTTTGGCAGAAACTCATTGACGTATGCCATGAAATGGCAAGGGAGTTACTAAGGTCTAAATTTGGGAAAGAAATCATATATGAGGTAGTTATCTTGTGGCCTACTAGTTTTCATTATAATCTGCAATCTTTTGCATAATCCATTGCTGTTTTGAAGAGAATACCTAGATGCTTGATAGCTTATCCTGTCTGTTTAATAAGAGAAAAAAAGTCTTTTAAGTGCACAATGACATAGTGGAGGAAACCAACCATTTTTGGGCTTACATTGCCTTCGTATGATGCCTGATGGAAAACCTCGTTGGTGGTGTATCTTACTAGAAGGAGGCGCAGTTTTCTGAGTTTTCAACAGTTTGCCCCACTAGCTGTCTTGGATGAGGGTGTTTATAAATGACTTCAACAAAAGACTGTGCTACAATTTAAGTTCTTCTGAAGGTAAAAGTAGCAAAATGGAGCTTGTTTGGTTCGGATTAAAATCTGATTTTAATCTAAATCAAAGTTAAAAAATCAATATTTATTACATCTTTAATGGGTCCCACAACCTTTCAACCTCACATTTCAAAAACTTCTATCACAATTTACTAAGAAATCTAATTTTAATCCCTACCAAACACAAGGAAAAAAAGAATAGTTCAAGTACATGAGGCTTTCTGTACAAGGCATCAATGATAAAATTGCATCTCTGTAATTCATTGATGCTTCTAAGATATGATTCTTGGATTAGAATTTGCTTCATTTTGTTTATCTGATCTAACCTTCCTAAAGTGTCTAACGTATTATTTGGCTTCAATTATTTTGGAAGCCTATGGTTCAATGACTTGGGTCAATCTCGTAAGTACATGTAGGTTGCTACTGGAGGAACTGATGGTATACTACATCCAACTTTGGATGAAAAGTTAGCCACTTTGCATGAAGCTATAGTTTCACTCGCTATGCAGCCTAAGCAGGCTGATGCAGAAGAGGAGCATATTCTCAAACAGTTCAATTCGAGCAGGACCACTAGAAAACTTGTTCTTGACTGTCCTGCTTTTGCTTTGACTCCGTGGGAAAAAGCTCTAAAAGGGAAATGTGCAACCTGGGTCAAGGGACATAGGTGAGACTACTTAATCGAACATTTTCCAAGTAAAATTGTCAGAGATTGGAAGGATGGAAAATTCCTGAAAATGTGATTGTCTTTGTTTTTAGCTCCAAGGTCATTAGCGCATTCTTGGAAACCTCGGATTCCAAAATAAAAGAGCTGGCAAAAGAAGAGTTGCAGCCATTCGTAGACAGTGGTCTTCTCAGATTACCAGTAGCAGACGAGTCTATAAAAAAATGACTAAACCACTAAGGAGGATGAACAGGAAAGGAGACTCCATATGATATTGATGCCCATACACGTGGATGACTCAGTCCGATGAAAATCAGTTGGTGGTTTCTGCTCAGTCCAAAGAATTCATTAGGTTGCATGTGTTTGGGAAGGTAAAATTTTTGTACCTGAGATTGCCTGTATGGGACGCAAGACATTTACAATTTGGGTTGACACCTTGTAACATTAGTATGATAACAGAAAAGGGCACTCAAGTTTGTATTGTGTTTTAGTTTTAAACGTTTCGGGACTACCGACAGCTTTTTTATGTTGTTACCAACCTCTAAAGCTGAACTTGTCATGTATTCCTTGTTTGATATATATAGACTACTATATTTTTCATGCATTTTGGATTAGAATCAAATGGTCATGATGAGGATTTATGCATTTAATTGTATATATACATGGGAATGGATGCAGGGTGGACGATTTAAAGTACAATAGTGCTATGGGTACAAGAAGTTGCTTACAAAAATCCTACAGGAATTTGAAAAAAAATACGTGGTAGGCTTTTCAAATTTAAACGGTACGTGGCAGGCAAATGAGGCAAATGAAAATAAAATAAAATGACATGAATCTTTTCCCCCAAATTTCAACTAGCAGCCTTCTCCTTCTCGTCCTAAGACGAAAAATCCTCCACCTCAAGCAAAATCGGCCGTCGCACTGATTGTCACCGCCGCCTAACACCAACGAAGTTGTGCACACTTTCAGTGATGTAGAGTTTTTGCTCAGTTAAATGGGTTTATCATGTCTTATAGTTTCTAAATGAAAATGGTAATATCATCTGACCATATAATCTACAACCCGGAGGTTTAGGTAGGAACTCCAGTGAAAATAATTAAAAAAGCCTACAATTTCTAACACCAAATACCTAATATGAATCAAAATAAAAGCTTAAAAATTTGACTGGAGGTCAAAAATTTTGGGTCGATCAAAAATCTTCACTATAAAAAAAGATAGAGAAACTGGGTTTTACATCATTCCTTCCATGTTCTTCGACCTCAAAGAGCTGACTGGAGGTTTAGTTGGAAACTCCGGTGCAGAAAAATTAAAGAAACCTAGAATTTTCTAGCAACCAAATAGCTAATTGCATAAAAATAAAGCTTAAAAATCTGATCTCAGGTGCTATCGGGTGGTCGGCACTTCGTTGGTCGGAAATGTAGCGTAAATGGCGACAAGATGCTGACCAGAGGGTTGGAGATCAGGGATGGCGGGTTTCGCTATTTTGGCATGTGGGGAAATGACTTTTCTTCCTTCCCGCTTTTCTTTGCCACAGTAATACATTTCCTTTTGTTTATTATTTCTTTAAGTTTTTTAAGTGGGCCTGCCACGTCATTTTATTTGAATTCCCGTACCACATCTGTGAACTTTGCCTGTACTCATAGCTTAATTCTTTGAAGTATATGTCCCGTCACACGAATGAGCACGAATGCATGGCGTTTCAAGGGATCAACACCGGCTGACAATTTACCAGAAACTTCAGTCAAATACTCAGATGTGATTGTTTCAAGGTTTGCTTTTATAATATTGTAGCCTAGGACTCGCACAGTATTACTCGATGGAATACTGATATTCATATCAATTAACTATAAATACAAGGGATATACTTTATTCCCAATAACTTTGGAGTCATCTATACAGAGTTTTAATACGATTTAACTGCAATCATAAATATATACTTGAAAAGATCGATGAGAAGTTACTGAGTTCATATGAGTTTACTATTCAGCTTCCCTGAGTCCACGGATTGAGGGTGATCGTACTCATGAAAGAAGAGACAAATAGCTGAAATATCATCCATTGCAGCAGCCCGTCCTTTGCGTTTCCATGCACTAACTGCACATTCGACTAGCCTCTTAGTCACTTCTTCCCTCTCGGGCTTCGAAGAAACAATGTCTATTGCTTCTTGATTAGATATAACATCCCACACCTAAGAAAACAATAAAGCATCGGATTCAATACGATATCAGTCCTGAAAAGTAATATTATTGTGGCTAAGAGGATTGTAAGTACCCCATCGGTTGCCAAAATAGCAAACTGATCTTTGCTAGTTATGTTTCTCTTTGTTATTTCAGGCTCGGAAATAAGACCGAAGTCTTTTATGTAGTAGTCACCAAACGCTCTCGACATTGCTAATCCCGGACCATCTAGCGCCTGTTCATTTGGCATCCAGACTCTGCACACTCCAGGTTCATCCGGGCAAGAAAATATTCTCCCTCTTGATTGTGTTATTCGTTCGCTCTCGTCTGTGAACACGATGAGACGAGCCAAACTCGTGTAAGTCTTTGGGCAAAACTGTGTAATATAGATGCATGAAAGTAGTGAAGAGCAAGCAAAAGATCTAACGTGGTAAATTGGGTTTAAGGTCAACTGTAAGCTGGACGGGTACCAAACGACCATCATCAGAAGTGGTTGCTAGCACAGCACGAGAATCTCCAACATTAGCAACTATCATGAGATTACCCTGAGAAGCATCAATCAGCTGATGTTTAACTTAGGATTGAAGATAGATTAAGAGAATGACGACTTAGTGAGTTGTAGTGGCTTCTCAATACATTATAATAAAGTCTCTGTTAGAGTACGGTGACTCGAATTCTGTTCAGTCCGGCCAGAAAAGTTTGCGGTGTGACATATATGTTAAAACTAAAATTATGAGGAAAAAAAATAGGGTCCGTGGTGGTAGCGGAAGGATGGGACTAAGAGCTCCGATCTACAAGAGATGCAGTCAAAGTGTCCTTCAGATCCCCACACTTAGGTTATACGTCATAGATAGAAGACTCCCCCCCCCCCCCCGGGCCCCG
>NC_036258.1:5396120-5400962 GCF_002742605.1 Olea europaea var. sylvestris | reverse complement strand
ACCCCCCCCCCCCCCCCCCGGGCCACAGTGACCTGTTTTATTAGAACTCCATTATGTGTGAGGGGTTTATTATATTATATATTCCTAGTAGCCGTATCTTCGATATAGTGAATTTTCTCTTCCTATAATTTTCCCGTCTTGAGTTTTCACGAAAATCTTATGTTTTTGTTTTAATTTTATACATCAAACATTATTGTATTTTATATATTGCCTATTCCCGTATTTCGTAACAATATAATGCAATGAGATTCCATTACCTGTCTAACAACAGTCAAAGCTGTAGTACCACTGTAAAAAGAGTCAATTCCCGTGCAGCGCTGAAGTTCTTGATCAACAGCAGAACAAGTCTTGAAGTAAGATTGCTTCCATATATCAAACAGGCAATGGTTCGTGTGCGATCCCAAGTTACCACCCGAATTGAGTACATTTAGAGCAACAGCTTCTTGCCAATTTCGTAGTAAAGACGACGGCATCAATTCCCTCACCGTTTTTGCCACAAGATGTCCCCATGGACCATGCCCATCAAAAACTCCACAAAAGGTCATATCCTCTTGGCATCCAAACTCCTAAGATTAGAAATCACAATATCAAGCAACAGCTAAACTTAGGTAATTTTGATTAATAGTATCTGTCTGCAATGTGATTTTCGTACCTCCCACACAATGAAGCGATCCTGATTAATTCCTTTCTTCCCTCTTTTCGAGTAAACTGAAGTAAAATTATTATATTTGTAGCCATTAACAACACCAGAAGAAGTTCGCACCAGTTCTTTCCTCTTTGCTTCCTTCACCAATTCATCGGCGGTTTGTTTTCCAACATCTGGTCTCCTCTTCTTCCTACTACTTATCAAAACATTCTTTGACAAAGACGTCAAAAGACTAGATAGCTGCACCATCGGTTCAGCAGTATAATTAATTCTGCAATCTGTGTGCCAGTAATCAAATTAAAAAGAAGAATTTGCAATCAATAATTTCTTAGGAAAGGTATCTAAGTATTGCAATTTCAATCTATTCGCTACCACCAAACTAAGCCTTATTCCCAATAAATTTAAGAATGGCACTTCGATCCATAAAACGTAGCTGGCTCTAGAAAGATGTTAACTTTTTGTTTAATTTTTACATTTTCTCATAAACTAAATGAAGATGGTGCCAATAAACATCGAAGCAGATATCATAACTCAGAACCAATATATTTATCTATCACATAAACCCAAAAGCTTCATCAAATATAATAACTATTACAAAGAAAGGAATACCTGGTTTTGCTTCTATTATCGAACAAGACAGATGAGTGATGAGTATATTAAGAAACACCGAAATCAGCCGGAATATTCCACTTCCCGGCAAAGTCGCGGCGACTCAAACAGAAATACGAAGACCCAGATGCTTTTGGTTCCTTACAATCCATTCCTCTCTCTTTAGCATCAAGCCGCGGTCTATATATACAAGCATTCTATAATGCATGATGCTTACGTCAGGCTTAATATTTTTCATAATGAGCGGTATAATGAAGCAAAGCGCCGGCCGACCTTGACTTCGGCTTGGCTATAGTTGATTGGCTTGTTTTAGACTTGTTTATGATGAATTCATATATATATATATATAAAAGTTTCTATTTCATTTTTTTAAAAATTAATTTTGATAAAATTTCTGAAATATATAGTTAAATTCAATAAAAATTATAAGCCCAACGTGAGTTTAACGAAAAATGAACTTTAAAAAATGGGGCTAAGATATGGGCTAACTTTAAATTATTTTTAAATTAATAAATCATGTAAATAAATAGAATAAAGCTCCCTGCACACAGGCTTTTTTGCAGAGGGGCTCTCACATGAAGGTGGATTCCACACGTGAACCCTTTGTGTGGGGTCTACCCTCATGTGTGGGGTCTACTCCCATGTGTGTGAACCTGTTCATAAGGTTTGTGCAGGGAGCACAATTGAAATAAATATTGAAGGATTCGTTTGACAAGACTTTAACTTTTGTAGAAGAGATTTTTGAAGCGACAATCTTAAAGCTCATTTTACAAGGCTTTTGAAAAAAATCAAAAGATGTATTTGAAACTACAAAGTTGTTTTTGAATTTGTTTGAATAACTTTCAGGAAAATTACTTTTTGTTTTAAGAGTAAGTTGATCTGATAAAAATTTCCTCTAAATTTCATTTTAAGTCCTTCAAGAATTCAAGTTTATCTTAACAAATAATGAGAAAGGGACATTTTAGAAAATTAGATTTTGGTCCAATGATTATTAGGTCAACGTTGAAGAAGATTACAATATAATCTATCAGATTAACTGTGGCCAAGTATTGTTAAAAGCTAATCATGAATTAATTAAAAATAATCATAAAATAATGTGCAAAATTAAAGTTTGAAGGTGACATACTAATTTTATACTGGAGATTAGGGTTGGCAATTAAATAGATTATGTTTGTGGTTCAAATAGAAGTGGATTAAAGTTGGTAATTGGAGAGTAGTTGATTATAATTATTTAATTATTTATGGATTAAACAATATCATATAGTGTTATCTTTGATTAAATTAATAAAACAAGAGGGTACACATTTCTTGGCTTATGTGTTGCCTCATTATGCTTTATGACGAAGCTTATTTGTGAAGATTATATAATATAATTGGCTTGGATTTTGTTGTGTTTTGATTGGAGATAGTCTTAGAAAGGGTAAAGAAGAATGAATATAAATTTGAAAAAGTTAATAATATTCGCATCACGATTTTTTATTTGATGCATTATATTTTAGTTATTAATTGTACGTTTTCAATCTTTATTCATTGTCATATTTATGTTTTCGATTTCTTTTGCCAGCTTAAAAGACTATTGGGCGAAATCGATATTATGAAAAATGTGCCAATTGATGAGTGGTTACATAATGAGTTTTCATAAGCAATGATTGAAACATTTTGCTTTAGCTTGCCATTAAATTATCGTTATATAAGTTTATAAAAAATAAATAAATAAATAAATCATTCATTACAGATAGCTTGAACATTAACATTTATTGATTTTGTAAAAAATTATAAAAGTCAATAAAAATTAACTAAAATTTCAAAAAAAGTCAGATTCAATTAAAAAAGACTTTAGAAATTTAAGTTTAATATCCAACCCTAAATCACCCTATTCTTTAAAAATTATAAACCACATCGAATCTATAATTTTAGGTAACAGTTTATATATATATATATATATATATATATATATATACGCGTTCATCAACTTTCTTTCAGTCGGTTCACATCCCAATTAACGTATAATCTGAGCGTGAGAAGAAAAGTTTGCCTTGTCTCTCAACATAGTGGGGTAATATTTCGTGAGCCTAACTACCTAAGAGACTTAGAAAAATATAATTTTCTATACACTATCGTTGTCCCAAAGCTAAAGGAGTAGTACTCAGAGGTGGATCTAAGCACAGGTTTGGCCTGGGCTACATCTCGTGCTAGCCCTTGCAGAAATATACTATCGTTTTGTTTTTATTTATTCTAATTGCAACTTGATTTTGCAATAATAGTGTGTGCGCTACTTGGCTTCCATTTCATTTTAGAAGGTGCAGACGTGCACAGTAGAAGCTAGATATTGCTTTCATAGTAAGTTAATGTCCTCATCTCATTATTTGTTGCCTTGTCGACAAGCTATTGAATGTTGTTATCTTGTTGACAAATTAGTGAAATGTGGCTGTTACCTTGCCCATGAATTTTGACAGGAAATATTGACAGAGATGACGTAACGAACTGTGATTCGCCTTTTTTTTTTTTTTTTTTAAATTCATCTTCCAAAGAATGAATGCCAAGTGTTGTTTGTCACCATTTCCTGTCAATTTCATATTTGCAACCCGTAACCCCACCTTTTGGAGAGGCTGCCTTTACACACTAACAAGGTGTTCTATTGTAGGTAGGGATGTCAACGAGTCGAGCTGTCGGACCCCCTCCTTCTCAGGCTCGTGGACCCGCTTGGGCTCTGTCCGTCCTCCCAAAATGAGGCTCAGCCCAATCTTGAGACGGGTTGGCTCGGGTTTTTCTCGAGCTGAGCTACTGGCGGCCCGAGCCGACGAGCCGAATTGTCATCCCTAGTTGTAGGATACAAGGTCCTAAAAATTTTGAAACCCTAGACGACTCATTATTATAAGACCTTTAAATGTAAAATATTTTACAAGCGTTAAAATAATTAATAATTAAATTAATGATATATTTATATTTTAAACAAAGACTTTGTACAATTCAAAAGATAAAGTAACAAAAAAATTATCTCTATAACTTGAGAGACTGAGATAATAAAATATTTAGCAGAATTATCTTGTTGATGGAATAAATATTATTAGGGTGTAAATAATAATTTCCAAAATTATTAATTGGGAAAACTCGAGTAAGGTGCAATTTAGAAATCATAAGAAAGTTTTAAGGACCATGATTTGAAATCTTGAGAATATTATAAGTATGACTCATATGAAGAAGATTGATTTTCAGTTACCAAAAGTACAACATTTAGATACTAGATTGCAAAATAATGAGAAATATATATTTTTAAATGATAAAGTGACGAGTTATGATTGTTTAACAATGGAAAACATAACTAGATTCTAATAATTTTGATTCGAGAACCTTTTAATGAAGTTGAAATTTTGAGGAACTAAAGTGAAAATAAGTTTCGAGATCAATAATGTATTTGAACCAAATGTGTACTTGAAGAATCGAGAATCATCCTATCAATATTTGACTTAATCCGAAGCTCATAATAAATGGCACATTATAGACTCAAGAAAAAACTAAATGGTAATTACAAGCAGCCAGAATTTTAGAGATTACAATTCCAAATTAAGATTATTTTTTTATTTTTT
>NC_036258.1:5358966-5388489 GCF_002742605.1 Olea europaea var. sylvestris | reverse complement strand
CATTGTACTTTGCCAAAAGTTTTCAGGAGGTCACTGAACTTCAAAATTTTTCTAAATAGTCATTGAACTTTGTCAAAAGTTCCCGAAAGGTCATCGAACTTCAAACTTCTTTAAATAATCACTGAACTTTACAAAAAGATCTTAGATGGTCACTAAACCAGTGATGTATGAGGTTTCAATTTGCAAAGTTAAGTGATTTGCTGGAAATTTTTTGCAAAGTTCAGTAGCCTCTTGAAAACTTTTGGCAAAGTTCAATGACTATTTAGAAAAGTTTTGAAGTTGAGTAACCTCCTCGAAACTTTTGACAAAGTTATGTGACTATTTGAATAATTAACTCCTGTTTGAAAACCTAACTTACTAATGTGAGCTTTGAGAGACATGCAAAGCTTGGGAAGATTTGCTCACAAGGATTTTACTATATGTACATCAAGACTTAAATAATTGATTACATAATGTCACATGACACTCGATCATTTGACAGTTTAAACATAATCAACTTTTTTATTCTATTTTTTTCTCTCCACATCATGTTATGTAATTCATTATTTACACTTTTTATGTAAATTTTGCTCATGATAACCCAAAATAAATGATTATCACTAAATAATGGGTAGTTGGGAGACGTGCCTATATCACGTGTCGATGGAGCCTACCATAAATCGAAGAATGGTACAATATTTTCTTTGAGACTTAAAATATTATGTCCACCCTAATACCTTGCTCGCACTATATAATTATTTGATTTCTTAATAAATAAATATGTTTTACCTATTAACAATCTATGGAATTGGCGTGACATAATTACTTTGTTTTTCTTTAATCCCTCATTGTCTCACAACGATTATTAAAGTGATTTTTTGGGTCCAAAGATTGCTTTAGATCATTCTGAAGTGTATGTTCGATTGTGATTAAAAGTTACTTTTTTTTCCCCAAACATATTTCTTTGTTTACGCATTTTCACAAAGAGTAACTTTCAAGCTAAAAATATACCCTTATCTATCATCATGTGATTAAGACGCAATTATAAAGTCCATTAATTAGTTAGAAATGACAAAAGAAAAATAGTGAAGCTTCGTTGACGATTCATGCACCAACATTATTAGAAATCAAACATCCAAAATAACACAAATTTAAACATACACGACAATATTTAGGGACGCATGCACACGCAAGCAATTTATTTTTATGTATGTATACACTGATTGCATTTAATATCATACCACAACATACGAAATAAAAACCATTAAACATAATCTCATCAACCTTAATCCAGATTAACACCATCTGAACATAGGATATTTGATTAATTGCTTCTGTTCAGTAGAACAGATTATTCTGCGCGAAATCCTCCATCATCCAAAGATCAACCGAATCAATTGATTCAGTGTTGTTCACGAACTGAGGTGTCTCAGCTGGTTCCAATCCCAAGAACGATTCCAAGCTTGAAATTTCATCGTTCAACTCAAATTCTTGACTCTCCACCGCCTGGGTTGGGTAGTACACTTGTTGCTGTGTTTGAATCCCATTATCCAAGAACGGGGTTGGCTCATGATTGACGCACAGCCGCTTGGACGGTGGCTGAAGAGGCGGAGTCGAAGGTGGCGGATTGTCGGAAAAGTTGAGTTTAGCTTTGTCTCCACGGATGCGCTTGGCGGCGTCATCATAGGCCCTGGCTGCTTCCTCCGCCGTGCTGAAGGTTCCTAGCCAGACTCTGACACCCTTTTTCGGGTCACGAATTTCAGCCGCCCATTTTCCCCATGGCCTTCGCCTTATGCCTCTGTACATATTCCTCCTTTGCCTCGAACTGTTCTTCTGTTCAGCCTTATTATTTGCCCCTACATAAAATAACATTAATTTATACACAAATCTTCCATCGCATGTATTTGAGTGTATCTACATAAAATGAACAAGGGTTTATACTAATTATACGTCTTCAAAAATTTACACATATATATCCACCAACATCTGTTTATATACCATATATTTACACACAGAGAAAACTCACCATTGTTGAGTTTTTTGGGCTTGTTGATGGGCTGCATGTCTTTGTCATCAGAGGACTTGAAGCCCCAGAACTCAGAAATTGTATCGAATTCAGCCCACAATTCTTCTGTGGTTAATTTTCCTCTCTTGTTGATGATGGGTTCATCGGAAATAATTGCACCTCCACACATTTTCTCTGTGTTTAATTCTTGAGAAGGAGATAGATACAGAAATGTGTATGCACAGGTTGCTGAGTGAGAGAGAGATGGAGAGCGGTGGGTTTTTCTTGATTTATAGAGACAGGTTATGACCTGTGAAGGAAAAAATAAGACTTTATTTTGGGTTTTATGATCTACGGTGGACATGAAATCAGCTAATTTGACGGTGGATGATGGGGATAATGGGGTCCAGTGAGAAGCGATACGGACCGTCTATGTTAAAAGAGAGTTCGTACGCCTTATATAAGGGCTCAACTTTGGGCTCCAGCTGACTCAATGTTTCAAAAGTTTGATCTGAATGTTGATTCGATAAAGTTACACTGATTGAACCGTATAATAAAAATGTAAATAAAAAAGAATTTAGAGGTTAATTAGTGAGTTTCTTGCTTCTTTTTTTTTTGTCAGTTTATAAATTTTTATTTTTATTTTCCGATCGAACTTAACTAACCCAATTATAATAACATTATTGACAAGCTACTTTTAAAAATTCATAAAATTTAAGTGAATCGTTTTTCGTTTTATGTCTTGTAAATAAAATCTTAAGTTTGCATGCGACATTCACTTGACATCTTGCTTAAATGCATTTTATGTGTGAATTCAACCGTTTTACGGCTTGAAAATTTAAAAAGCTGTAGTTGAACAAAGAAGATTCTAGTTTGTTCATGCTATATTTGTGATTCGTTTCGATCACACTATTTATGAGTAAACAAGTTACATATCGTCCAAATATCATTCCACAAAACTCGAGATAATTGCGAGTCTTCAAGGAATAGTATCGTCCAAATATCATTCCACAAGACTTGAGATAATTGCGAGTCTTCAAGGAATAGTCGAAATTTTCATTTATATCTCTATTTACATTTTTAGTGAAACTAAACATTTTCTCGCTTTAAAGTAATTTACTCATTTAATATGTAAGAGAAGATTCTTCACTTGGATAAGTGCTCGAAGAGAAAATGAATGATGGTTGATGGTGGAGAAGCCCTAATCTATTTGACATGAGCACATTACAGATATATGATCGTGCGTGCGTACGTCTATATATATATAGTAAAACTGGAATTTTTTACTCTGAAAAGTTAAAAATGTAGTAATATTCTTTGGAAACCGAATAAAAATATAATATTAGAATTATTCTCGACAAGATTTAAAGTTTAGAGGTTAATTGTACTCTACATCAGAACAATGCACCAACAAATACTTTGATAACCAAATATTTGAGAATAACTTTAATAAATAATCTATAAATGTGTCAAAAAGTCGGCTTAACATTTAATTATTCTTAATTTTTTTGTCTGCGTCACGTGAATGGTTAATTGGTTATAGTACTTTGAGGTGTGATGGAGGAGGCAATTAAGCTCATGATTGTGGATAATTTCTACTTAATGCCTAATTTAGTGGGCAATAATTGACTTTATCTGAGAGAGAATATTATCACTGTTCGAGGATTTTTTTTTTTATAATTGAAAAGGAATTAGATTTATTTACTTTAATCATTCAATAATTATATTTTAGTTTATAGCAATATGCCAATATTTACACAACAAATGTCTAGTCAAAAACCCAACTTAGAAAAACACTTCATGGGAAAAAATAGTATACTTACCCCTGTATGGCTAAGATTTTAATCTGAGTTAAAGTCAAACAATCAATATTAATCACATATTTCGTTGGTTTCACAATTTTTTAACTATACATTTCAAAAACTTCTATCAAAATCTAATTTTAATCCTTATCAAACAATCTCAACTGTAAGTAAATTTAATTCACAGTAACTATATTTTCACTTTAGTTCAATCAAGTAATCACACTTCAATTTTGTTCCATGGTATAACTAAGAATTTAGCAATCAATTGTTAAAAAAAATTTGAAGTATCAAAATACCGTCTCATTAAAAACTTATGACGAATATCCAATATAACAACCTAGTGATGGAAAAATGATACAATTACTCCCATCGATTTCTATAAATAAAAATTACTATAGTGTGTCATCCATATCTTGTGCACCAATCTTTCAAATATCACCATTATCTTAGAACTCACATAAAAGAATTTTGAGAAAATATGTTTCCAGTTGTTATCAAGATATAACTTTCAAGCAACACTGTCTTCGTATAAGATTCTTCAATTACCTCGGGTGGATGACTTTAGTCAACATGGTGGTCAAGTATAATTTATGAGATACGATACTGCACCAACTGACTTAGATATAGTATTATATTTTCATCTTCAAGTGAATGAAAATAATCGAATGTCCAATTTGCAATTTGATTGATAACATATTTTCGTCGATAAATTATTTGCTTCTAGAACTACTAATTTTATAGACTTCCATAAGACTCATTTGCATCCTATGTGGATTACTTTCTCCTTCAAGAATCATGTTAAATTCAATCAAATGTTTATTTTTACCTATGTCATGGGCTATATTCTTTGACGTTTTATTATTCTCTTCAAGAAACAGAGTAGAATGAATCTAACAAGTTCATGATTTTTCATCAAAAGCTCATTGTTTAACTACATTAAAGCACGTAGTTAAATAACATTCATTATATTATAACAAATATGTATGTCTAACAATATTCATTTTGACAATAATATGAGTTTAATAATTATGTTTTGACAACATAATCAAATTATGGCCCAATTTGTTTTGTAAGAATGAGAATGAAGATTTAGTCGTTATGGGCCCTTCACAATTGATAGAAATTCAAATTTGGTGACTTGATGTAATGGATAACGATCATATTTTTCATTTCAATGAGGAAATAATGAAAAACAAACAGGGGCTATATCAAAATATAAGAAGAAAATTTTCAAAAGATATATTGCTTAGAGCATCAAATAATATTATTTGTAAGCAATGTTTACTCATCAAAAATTTATATGACAGTGGATCACAATCACGTACTTCAATGAAGTAAAATACATTCTGAATTTATAAGAATGACAATTCTTTTATTGACACATAGACTGCTCGAGGGTAATACATCCAAAAAATGCTATTTGCAATTGTAGAAAGCAAAGTATAACTATTTTGTTATTTTCTATTTTTCTCTTGAGAACAATTTCAATCTCGTTTAGGTGTTTACATTCAATCATAGTTAGTCTGAAGCCTGACAAAAGGTGGAGGGTTTTAACAAAATCTGCTATTATTATAATTTTTTTTAAACAAATAATTTGCTTAAACAAGGAGGCCTAGGGGCTGGGTAGGACTGACTTTTGAAATAGGGTCGACTCCATCCCATTGCCACTCCTGGTTTCGAACAGCATTCATGATTTTAGGATGCTGATTGTCAAAAAAACTTGCACGAATCTTAAGTAATTTTGAAGATATATTATCCATCCAATCAAATTATTGATGTATTTATGAGATAGACTTGGATAAATATCTATAGAAGATTACTACTCAATTAGATAAATTATCGTCTAAATTTTCATTTTTTTCCCTTTTTATATATTTAATATAAACTGATCATCCATACCAAACATGTCATTAAAGTTAATTCCTTTAATTTTTGTTGGTATATGGTGCTATAATAGAGTAAGATACTTCTAGATTACTTAATTGCAAAGGCTAGGATAAGAAAAAAATGGCTTTATGGAAGCAAAAAAAATGAGCTAAAAGCTGAAATAAAGTAGCTTCAGTTGGTGCTTCCTAACACTTAAACAGCATCTTGTTGAGAAACAGGACAAAGTGTACAGATCACTCTATTTTTACGTTTTTCTGTCTAACTTAGAAAATTTGAGTCCTCTTGGCTTCCTCATCAATCTTGTCTTTACTTATTGAGGATTGCAATTCTTGTTCCCAGAGAAACAGAATTTGTAGGATACGATGATATTCAGGAGCATCATCCAAAAAGCCACTAGATATTTAATGAACCAATAGACGAGAACAACAAAACTTCGTTTGTTCACTATAAATTTGGGTTGAGCTGCTCTCATCAGTTGTTCATATTGAAAGATTTGACGAAACTTGACACTGTCTGTGTACTATCGCATACCCTTTTTCTGTATTCGGGCTGGAGACCGACTAAACCTTGTTAACTGTTGGGTTTTGATACCCAAAAAATCTCAAGAGTTAATGTTAAACAGTTTAATTATATAGGTCGCGGTCAATGCACAAAATTATTATCAATAGAATCAATTAAAAGGCTAGACCCGAAAGCAAGAGGGCCATTAGTAGCAACCTAACTAATTAATGTTGCGATGGCCCAAATTCTACTTCTTGGATGGCTCCTATATTGCTGGCCCATTTACTGTGACATAGCCCATTTTAGTTACAGCCTAATTCTCTAATACTCCATTCCTTTGGCTGTTGGAAACCGTGAGTTTGCAATTTAAAACACTTGGTTGCCTGTGCTTTGTTATCCAGTCTCTTTGTGCTTGAGTATAACCTATTCTCCCATTGTTTTACCATTTTTTGTGGCTTGTGAATACATCGCCATAATTGTGTCCAAGTGGGCGCAAAATGGAGCAACCAAAGTAGTTGTGGGTTTGACCTTTTAGTTGGTTGTGTTTGATTTAGGATAAGACACTGCAAACTCCGCCCAGATTCCACGTATTGAAGATCACTTCCGCAACAAATGGCATCAGAGTGTGGTTAGTGTGGATTTCCAGCAAAAAACAGTTCCAAAAACTGATAAAATTGGAGTAGAAATCAAATTGAAAATTTGCCCAGATTTTTTTTTTTTTGTAAAAAATAAGACATGTAAGCTCAATTTTCGAGCAATCCAAAGGTCCATTGGTGAAACGGAGATCAGATTTGAGACATACAAATGGAGGTGCTCCTAGGTGTGTGGTGCTTGGAGTCAATGGTGGTCGGCGACGGAGGCGCCTGGGCAAGATTCTCGAGACGATTTCTTCAGGTAGAATATTTCTAACTTGATTTCTAATGATTTGGTGGTGTTAGTTTTCTGTTTTAGGTTATACAATGATCTGGACGATTTTGCCAATGGACGCTTAGTTTTACGATTATCTATTGATCGTGTTGCTGCATTCATTGAAACTTTAGGATGAATTGTGGTGGTCTTGAAGCATCAAATTTGCATACCTCGATATTTATGAACTTTCAGACATGGTCCAATCTAATAAATTAGCTTATCTCGAGGTTTTTGTGTGGAGTAACCATTGTTTGTGCTAGATTTTAGGAATTACTTGCCCTATATTATTACTTATTTGAAGTGTTAAATTTAATTGCAAGTTCATAATTGCTTTTGTGCTTTAATTGCCATTAAATCATTTTGTGAAAAACTGATTTATTTATTTATTATTTATTTTTATGTATTTTTTTTTTTGGGTTATAGTTTCACGTTGCATTGATCATTCTATTAGAACACTTAGACTCAACTCATTTGACAATTCTCTTGATACTGAGATCTTGAATCTCATGAAATCTTGGGAATCTAGAATGGTGTATATTGTGGCCTTGGGATCTGTGTAACCTAATTGTGCATTTTGGTGGTTCTATTTTAAAAAATAACTTCACATTTTGAAACGAAATTTTTCAATGAAAAATGAGAATTTTCAATTTAGCAACAACAGATGAGGAGAATTTTGGTTCAACAAAATGTTTCAAAAGCCATCGATGGCAATTTTTCAAAAAATTTGATGAACTTTCTTACATTTCAATTATTTTAAACTTGTTAGATACTGTTTTGAGAAAAGTTGGTAAATTTCATACTACAAAAGAACTTTAGAAAAAATTGGAAAACTTATAATTGTTAAGTTTAATTCTAATAAATTGTAACTGCTTGAAAGATTTTTTAGCTTTAAAGTGGATCATTCAAAAGATCTTAATGATAATTTGAATGTTTTTAACAAGCTTGTTCAATACATTGTTAATTGTGATTAAAATGTGTCTGGAATATATAAAACTATTATTTTGCAACTCCATTCCTGATTCATATAGAGAGGTTAAGAATGTAATTAAGGTAGGGATATCTAAACACTAGAGATTGTCATAGGTTCCTTTAAGAGTAAGGAGGTGTAAATTAAGGCTAAAAAGAGGATAAGAGGAATGATGAGTTATATACGATGATAAGTAGAATGAAGTTTAAGCAAATGAGTTTGGACAAGGCTCAAGACAGTAGTGACTCTAGTGATGAAGATGGTAAGAAGAAAGGTAAGGATTGAGATAAGTCTAGTGGTAAGCGGTGTTACAACAATCGTAAGTTTGAACATCTTGTGAAGGTCTATCCTAAGAAGTAGGATAAGTAGAAGGGTAAGATAAGAGGTGATGCAAATGTCGATATGTGATGACCCTAATGAGGTTTATTGAGAATAAATATAGTTAATGTATGTGTATCTGCATGTAACCCTTAATGTACGTGTATGATTGATTAATTTTGTTGCATGGTTATATGTTGCATTTCAATGTGTTTGATATGTGTATTTACATGAATTTGAGAGCAATTTGACTACTTAGTGTAATTGTTTGCATATATAGTAGGTTGTGATGCATTAGCAGTAAGTGTAATGTGTGTTTATTGGTGATGTGGATTATAGACACTTAAGGATGCATTGGTGATATGGACATGGATACGAGGTATGATATTTGGATCACGAGCGGAGATATGATTAAATATCTGGAATTCTTTATCTACGAATATTCTGTATAAGTTGAGTGTAAAAGAGACACTTCTATTATTTCTATTAAGTGAAGACTTATTATCAGCTTAAGTTGAGAGAAGTGAGGTAGTGATAGAAGACTATCGCATAGACTTAAGATCTATAGCAATTTACTAGTTAGACATGAGGTTAGTATTAGTTTAGTGAGCATGGTGGGCAATGTGAGGAGATTTGTGTTCTCGAGATGTGAACAACATGAAATGAGATATGATAAGTGCGGTGAGACATTTTCTAGGGTCATTTATACTTTTGTCACATATGTGTTGATCGTTTGATTGATTAACTTGGGGTTGGAATATTGTTCTTTGTGAACGTGTTTTGAAATGATCCGCGTGTTATCCTATGTTATATTTTCATTGCATTTTTATTTGCTCTTGATTGATTACTGTAATTGTTTTCTACTTTGGTGTTTCTTAACCTTATTCTTGGTGAGTATATAGAGCAGGTATAGTATGTATTTCGAGTTTGAAACATGAGATAAGGTTTGTAATCCCAATTATACTGGTTACGTTGATTATGCAAGTATTAACTTTGTATTTTGGTTACTTGCAGGTTCATTAGGTATCAAGTTAGATATTTGTTGAGTTTTGATACCTAATAAATTTTAGGCGATGATGTTAAACAGTTTAATTATATAGACCTCAACTGATGTATGAAATTATTATTGACACAATTAGTTAAAAGGCTCGACCTCAAAGCAAATGGACCATTAGTAGCAACTTAACTAATGGGAAAAATTCATAATAAAGGTGTATTACTTACACCAATTCAAAAAATCAGGTAAATAGTTTGAATATTCAAAATTCATGTATATATTTAATCAATTAAAAATATTTATTAAATAAATATAATAAAGTCACAGTTATACGATTTATGGTCACAGATTCATAATTATAGGTCACATATTATCAAATTAATTGGTCATGGATTATTTCATGGTCACAAATTAAAAATTTTATAGGTCACATATTATTTTGATGTCACAGATCATTCAAATTACAGGTCATGATTTATCTATGGGTCACATATTTTCAAGTTTATTGATCACAGATTAATAATTAGTCCAAATAGTTGGTCACATGCACCAACATCCCCACCACCATCCTGATCCAACACCAATCTTGGTCACAATTCACCACCACACAACCATCGCTTGCACCACACCACTGTAACCTCACCACCATCGCTGTAGCCCAAAATTGGCACCACAATCACCAGCCAACCTAATCGCCAAAGTCAACACTACTACCACCAGCAAAACACACAACTAAATAGTTTGGTCACATACATCAAACATTCCATCCTCAATTCGATCACCACCAATACCTGGTCACAGATCAACCAAATAGTCGATCACAAACATTATCTCACCCCGCCTCTACCACACTATCCCCACAACCACCACCACCAACCAAAACGACACAAACACACAACCATCACCGCCCAAATTCAACAAAACCCCAAACGGTCAGATCCACCAGTACCACCACATTACCGTGACCCGCATCACCACCAAAAGCCTAGCCAACTTTCACCACCACCACCACCATAGCTACCAAAAAGCCATTGCAGTAAATTTAATTGGAAATTCACCAACAAAAAAACCTCCCACGGTAGATCGATTAAAAAAAAACTCCAAAAAAAAAAAAACACTGAGGCATCACTGTGCAGTAGCACCACCTCACTGTGTGTAGCAGCGCTGTCTACAGCAAGGCACTATCGTGTGTAGCCAGTTTTTCGTGGTGGTGCTACTGCTTCGCCGCTTCAAGCAGTAAGCACTGTTGCCTACTAGTGGTGTTATTATTTGAAGCCGCCGAAATAAGGGGAGAAATAGGTTGAGAAGATGGTGGTGCCACGCTGGATGATGGTGGGTGCGACGCCGAAAAAGTGAGGGGAGGGTTAGATTGAGATAGAGATAGGAGAGAAATAAGGAGAGGAAGAAGGAGAAGGAAAGGGAGAGAGACGAGTGTTTGGGAGAAAAATGATTTAGGGTTTGTTTGGGTATTAACTTAATACTTGCATTTTGATTAAAAAAAAAATTTCCCCTGATTTTTGCACTCTGAAATTAAAGTGCATGTGTCTGTGTAATTTCCACTTAACTAATTAATGTTACCTTGGCCCAAATTCTACTTCTTGGATGGTTCCTATATTGTTAGACTCATTTAGTGTGACTTAGCCCATTTTAGTTACAACCTAATTCTATATATACTCCATTCCTTGACTTTCCAAGAGAAAAATCGTAGCTGCCTATACTTTGTTCTCCTCTCTCTTTGTGCTTGAGTATAACCCTATTCTTCCATTGTTTTTCTAGTCTATGTGACTTGCAAATTCATCACCATAACGGTGTCTAAGTGGGTGCAAAATGGAAGCAACCGAAGTAGTGGGTTTGAGCTTTTGGTTGATTGGGTTTGATTTTGGATAAGATACTGCAAACTGAGCCTGAATTCCACAAATTGAAAATCACTTCCGCAACATTAACAAATAAATTTAGGGTCATGGCATAAGCCAAAAGGTATGATGTCATATTATTTCAATCATTTTCCTATACTTGGGCCCTTAACTAAATGAATATTTTTTTGGCTTCAGTTGAGTTCACCAGCTAGATGGACGATCTAACTTGTAAGCAATTGCAATATATTTTATTAGTTTTGGCTTACTCTTCCCTCTTTCGACTTGCTTTATGGTAGATAATAACAAATAAAAAACAAAGTAAAACATAGTTCATATAGATTTTGAACCATATCAACATCTATTCCTCTATGTTTTGTGACAGGAAAAGCCTAAAATGAATTTTATCATAGTAACATCTAATATTTCTTTTTTATTTTTCAAAAGGGAAGGTATAATAAGGAGTCCTTCTGTGTTTCGTTTATTGTTGCATCCAATGCCCATCCAACTCGAGAGGTTGAGAATTAATTAAGTTCAACCTTTACCTTATTTTGATCACCCTGAACGTGATCACAGTGTCACTTAATCATAACATTCCCTTCATGTCCTTGGTCTTACTTCGACCAGCTATTTCCAGTATAGACATGTTAAAAAAATAATATATATATATATATATATATATATATGTATGAATCACGAACAATCAACTCGATACAATTTTCAAGGGTGTTTTTTCATTGCATTTCAATATCCTGCAGACTGAAAAAATTGATAATATTTTTAGTATAGGTTCTCTAAATCATCAATAATTGCATTACAAATGAAATCCATGGATATATTATCCCATTATTCAAAATTGTCTATGTTAAGAAATAAAATTCCACATCGAATAAAGATAAAAATATAGACCATTTTATAAAGATTTGGGCTACTCTTCTTAATAAGGTTGACTTTTTAAGACGAAACCCCAAATCTTAACGGTCTATACACGTAGGAGGAGAAATGTGACACTTGTGTTGCTTGAAAGTATAGAAAACCAAGAATTTCAAAGTTCATCGTGCATAAGTTGTTCCAATGGTACATCCGACTGAAGAACTCCATCAACACTAACTGAAACAACATGAATAATGTCTCGGCCAGCCATTCCCACCTTCACAGCATCCATAATCTTAAGGGAAAAATTCATATGTAAGGTGTATTGTTTACATCAATTCACAAATCAGGTACAAAGTTTAAAAATTCAAAATTCAGGTTTCTATAAAATTAATTGAAAATATTTATTAATTAAATATAATAAAGTTACAGTTATATGATTAATGGTCACAGATTTATAATTATTGGTCACATATCGCCGAATTAATTGGTTACAGATTATTTCGAGTTCACAAATAAAAAATTTTGTAAGTCACAAATTATTTCAAAGTCACAGATCAAAAATTTACAGGTCACAAATTATTTCATTAGTTATAGATCAAAACTTTTGTAGGTCACAGCTCACATCATTGGTCATAAATTCAAAAAACTATAATTCACAGGTCACACATTTTCAAATTTGATGTTCACGGACTACTTTTTAATGACAAATGATCGAATTTTAATGTCACAGTTTACGGTTACTGTCACAGACAAGACCAAACAGTTGATCACAAACATCCAACTTCCAATCCTGACACCACCACTACCAACACCAATAATTGGTCACAGGTCAAATAGTCAGTCACATACCACCACCAACTCCATGCCACCATCGCTACTTGCAACAATCCTTACTTGTCACCATCGCCACAACCACAACACCACCACCAACAAAATCGTCACCACAAAAAACCACCACGACTGTCACCACCAAACACACCAACAATATCCAATTTAATGGTCACAGTAAACTAAATAATTTGTGACCGCCATCAATGCTTGTGACCACCACCTCACAAGCCCCCAACAGCACCACCGTCACCGTTGCTACCAAAACTACCATCACCTACAACAAATCTAACAAATTGCAAAAAAAAAAAAAAAAAAAACCAAATCGTCACACCAGATCCACTGTCACTTTACCACCACAACCACCAACAAACCACCACCTATCAACACATTCATGCCAGATTCACCACCACCACCACCTCTACAAACAAAAGCCACCCCACCACTAGATCCACCACCGATCTAACACCACCGCACCCAAATAATTGGTCACAACCATAGTCAATCGCCACCACCTACCATGTGGATATAATACATTGAGAATTTATCAAAAGCACGAGAAATTTTCAAAATAGCTCATCATCTGAAAAGCTGAATAGGTTTCGTCTCTTCAAGGAGTACAGCCACCTCAAAACATTCAACAACCTCCAGTGCCAATGCCCCCACCCTCATCCTTGTAAAGGAGACCAAGATTATACCATGTCGAAGTATTCATTTTGTCGAGTCTAAGTGCTTCTGTCAAAAGGCTCTGGACAATGGGCGAAGACCGCTTGATGATCCATCTGAGAAGCACGGCCTTACAGACTAGACTGGGGATGTGCGTTGGAGCAACATCATCGTCGCGCTCTTGTAGTGAGGCCGGTATTCTTGTAGCAGTGCTGATCTTGTATCGGAACCAATGCCAGTCCTTAGAGCGTCGCCGCTACAGTGTGACGTCGTGAACGCTACCGACGAGGAATTTTTCGACGACGATTGTGATGGAGAGACCGGAGAGAAAGAGAAAAGAAAGGGTAGAGAGAGAAATGGTAAGGAAAAAATTGATTAGGGTTTGGAATAATTTGGGGAAATATTTAATATTTAATTATTATATTGATACCCGATTTAAGAATAGTGAAACTTCAACCCTGATTTTTGAATTGTGATCTTTAGACACCTAGAATTATGTAATTTTCCCTAATCTTAATCCGTAACTTTGAGTAGCCCAATAGACTTTATAACTGTACTATGTTTCGATATTCCTCGATAATTCAGTTGATTCTTCAAATACCATGAGTGTTCTCACACTCCTTTCAACCTCGTGCACATAAGTTGGTGAGTATGCCTAAGGCTGTCTGTGATGCTTTAGTCCTTCCGATTTTCGTCTGTAGATTGCACTTGCGAATTGATTCTGTTCTTCATGTTCTATTTACTTGCAAATTAGCAATTCTTAGGCCCAGTCTCAGATCATATAGCCCTTGTTTGGACTCCATTTTAATGAGGTTTTAGAAAAAAATGTATTTTGAAATAGTAATTTTTTTTGAAAAATATGTGATTAAAAAAAAAGAAACATTTTTTATTTACATGTAAAATTATTTTATTGAAGAATTAGTGATTGAAAAAAAGAAAGAGAAAAATATATTAAAATTAAAATAGATCCCAAAGAGGGGCATAGTATCTTTATCTGATTGTATTCATCTTAACCTAACCCGAACCCCTGATGTTTGGGAGCAAGATTCTCATGCAATAACTTGATCCTTGTATGCCTTGGCTTTCCTACTTATCGACCACAAGGTTGATGTTGAACACCTTCATTCATTTTACTCCAATTTTCCCTCTCTCGCAATACTATTTAGTGGTTTGAAATACAACATAAGTCTTTCAATTAAAAGACCATTACAGGATGTTATTCAAAACTTTTCCCTAATCCAACATAGAAAGCTAAGGGTGGATGTCAGGTGGTCCGATCCGAATATTTCAAAAAAAACAATAAGAAACCATTATAAAGATATAGTTTGACTTGTTTCTCTGTATGTTTTAAATGTCTCAACAAACCTTGCATGATTCTACTTTAAAAGTTAAGATACCCAATTTGTTTCACTTCATTAATGATTTTGATTGCTTGTCTTATTTTTACTTGTTTTTGCTAAAGTTAATTAACACAACAAAGTTATTAGCAACAAAATATAGGGACGAGCGTCGGATTCAAAAACTAATTAATTGCCTTTTCCCAAAGAAACAAGTTACTCAACGACATTAAATGATCGCTTTTTCTTTTCTTTAATTTTTAAGAAAAACACTAATTATTATTATTATTTTTTTTTTTCCAAATTAAACATAATGATTCACAAATTGAAAGATTATTTTCGTGTATGATATTACATGGTTTCACAATGCAAGAACTCAGTATAGTTTTCTTAAAAAATGATTTGTGTACCCTGAAATAATCTAGATCAATAGGGAAATGTCAACTCATTGGAGGACGCCATATTTTAAGAGCCCAAGCTATCTGATTAAATAATAACAAATGTAAAATAAGGATCGAGCATTGTTATTTTGTGATTTTAACACTTTAATTTAAAATCTATAACTATAATATATTAAATATCACTTCAAATAAGAATTATTTTTTGTACGAATCTAACCATACTATGATTCAATTATTTCAATAATACTTTACTTTTCATTTTTCAATATGTATTTAATTTATTTAATTATCATGATTATACATATATATTTGACATATTCATATCACCTGTGTACTTTCATTAATGTATGAATATCACATTCATTTAATTAATATTCATCTTCATTTATGCATTTCAATACTATTAGTTCTAATTATAAGTTAATTAGAATTTCACATTCAAGAATGCATTTTATTATTCGTGTCTATATATGCTAATGAACATCCAATTTTACTTAATTAGAAATTAACTAAATGATTTAACATTCATTGTCACATATATATTTTCTAGTATTATTTCTAAATTAATTAACATTCACACATATTCAAATTTTACACTTACAAAATTTATAAAACATTTCATAATAACGTACAATGCAAATTCAATGTTGACTAGTAATGTAAAAAGTCTTACCTTTCGTCTCTATAGATGTATAGAAAATATTAAAAACTGGAGTAGACTTGTTAGATGGAAGGCATTACGCCATTATTTGAGTCAACTATTCCACCAACAATTTGCATCCATTTTCCCATAACGCAAGATTCAATACAATGAAAGAAGGCGATTAATGGTTAAATCTTTAATTTTCTATGTAACTTAACTCGAATTTATACTTTATATCTAGAAAGTAAGTTTTTACTCAATTTTTTACAAAAATAACTTTTACACAACCAAACTCTTCAAATAAAATCTACCGTACATTCAAGAAACATCACTCGGGAAAAAAATTGAGCTATCAAATGGTCATTACAAAGCAATCCTAGAAACAAAATGGACAACTCTCCCCTTCACACGCAAGTATAAATCAGGATGTATAACAGTACGTAATCACTAGCAACCAACAATCGACTCGGTACTAATATTTCCAAGAAATACTGAAAAATGATTTCCATCTTATGGTATCAAGAGGGACAATGATGATATCGCGCATATAGGTAAGGGAGGTAAAGAGAGAATATCAATTGGAGCTTCTCTAATAGCCAGCCATCTTAGTCAAACGATGAATGGTACTTCTAGCAACTCTATTACCAGGTTCCAGTTTCATAACTCTCCTGAGGTCTTCTGCCCCAAGCTTGTATTTTTCCATGCTCTCATAAAGAAGAGCACGTTGTACGAGGACAGATACATTTGAGTCATCGTGTTCCAGCACCTGCACAAAGATAATGCAGCCTATGAACCTTTCTTATCCTGATAGGCAATGCAATACCAATGAAATGACGACACAACACAAATACGGAGGTACTATGGAGTAGTGTTAGTAGAAAAGCAATTGGCAATATATTAGGACATCCACAATCTGACACTTCCTTTGCACAGCCCAATTAACTCATACATCATAAACTCCATTTTTGAGACAGAAGGCAAAGCATATATCGCAAATATAAAAGAAGAGGGACTTTTGACTAAAATTACAGAAAGGGCAATCTAAGTAGTTCGTCACCAAGCCCTTGTTTGGCCCCCATTTTCTCAACTTCATTTTTCCCCCCGACCCCAAACTCATTTTCAACCACATTCTCCCAATAAAATAATTTTAAACGTGGACTATAACTTTTCCCAACTTTTTAACTACACATTCTCCAAAAAAATCACTTTTCACAAAATCTATTATCAAAAAAATCTCCACCAAACAGGAGCTAAATTGCAATATGCCACCAAACAAAATGCCTTGGTAGGAAATTAATTGAGGAAATGATAAATGTTGATACATGAGTAAGAATGATCAATACGTCCCATACTTAAGGAGCATATTGACAATTATAAAAGCTGGAACAGGAAAACTCATAAAAATCAAATGTTGCAGGGAAACTGAGCCTAGTGAAGTTTATGATCTGGTGAAAAAATATAATTGACTCTTCTACAAAAATTACTTGCAGAAACAGCAAGACTAGATTCGAAAAGCAAGCTTTATCATCTCCTTTTAAGTGAAAATGAAAATATTTTCATAGTTTAAAAGTAAGCTTTATCGACTCTTCACAATTTAACCATTGATGTCAAATGAGTATGGAAGTGTTGTTCAATTTGGAATAGTACAAGGCCTCTGAATAACATTAGCAATCTATACAGATATCTTCCAGGAATTGATAGATGACTTATCTTTAAAGTTCTCCTACAATATGATATGAAGCAATAATTAGGTCCTTGTTTGGCCCCGTTAAAATTTTTAATACATTTCTCTCTCTCTCCCCTCTTTTCAACCAAACATTCTCTAATAAAATAATATGATAAGTAAACCAAAAACTTTTTCTTCTATTTTAACCACACATTCTCTCAAAAATTACTATTTCAAAATACATTATTTCCAAAATCTCATTATATTGGGGGCCAAACAAGGGCTAGAACATACATAATTTTGAATCGAGCAAAAATTATATCCTCCCATTCCAAATGCTGAGCTTCATTGTAATTGTCAGGTCCCCATAGACAACACAAATTAATTCGATAAACAGAAATTAGGGGCTGACATAGTTAACTTAACAATCATACCTTTGTGCAGTCAGCCACAGCCTTTTTGTACTCTCCAACTTCCTTGTAACAAGAAGCTCTGCACGTTAAAACCTCCATAGTCCCATCATCGTCGCCAGCCTTTTCAAGAAGAATGACAGCCCAAGACAACCATTTGATAGCATCAGCAAACTGCCCCTGCTTGTAGTTATCCATACCCTTCGTCTTTGCAGACGAACCAGTAACTCCGGCAGGTGGGGGTGGAAGCCCTTCAATCTCAGTGGTCCCACCGGTATCATGCCCTCCAAATTCTGAATCCAAACCCCAATCATCACCCCCTGAAAACTGCTGGCTTTCAAATCCTTGACTCTGGCTTGCACTGCCACCGGAAGAAGAAAACAATGCGTCAAAGTCATTTACCCCCACAGATTGCCCCGATGGTTGACTTTGATTCTGTGAATGGGAATTTGAAAACCCAAAATCACCCGTCGGATCGCTATTAGTTGTGGGAAAAGCATTTGATGGAAATGACGATCCACTCGTATTTGGAGCCGCATTTTTAAAATCCCCAAACTCGTCCTCACCACCACCCTTCTTGGTCCCTTTATTCTGTGAGTTCATACCACCACTTGGCTTGGAGCTGAAATCAAACAAAGATCCAAAAGGGTCCTTATTTGAACTCATGCCACCACTTCCTGCCATACTCTTCATAGACGGACCACCTAGATTTGGACTCTTAGTAGGATTCCCACCACCAACACTCGAACTCCTTAGATAACTTCCATCCCAATCCATCGTTCTACCGGCATTATTAATATTAGTCCCCAAACTTCCACCATTTTTCACAGAACTGCCCATTTTGGGCAATGAATCGGCCATTCCACCACCAAGACTCGAACTCCTTACATAGCTTCCATCCCAATCCACAGTTCCACCACTATTACTAACATTAGTCCCCGAACTCCCACCATTTTTCACAGAACTGCCTATTTTGGGCAATGAATCAGCCATTCCTCCCGTCGATAACGTGCTCCTATTTGCGGTTGGAGCTGCGTCTTTCAGAGGCACATTGCTACTGCTCTTGCTGCCGCCTATTGCCGAGCTCACCAAATCCCCAAACAAATTCGGGTTCTTACCATTCACAATCCCAATACTCGAGCCACCAGATTTCATCGGAGCCGAAGAATTCCAGCTCTTCCCGAGAATATCGCCCACCATGGACGTCGGACCGGATAAAGATCCAGATCCACCAGACTGGACAGGATTCACAGGTTTATGGGTCCAAGCCGGTGCAGCACTGGGCTTCGAATACGCACTTGAATGCGTGTACGAGGAAGTCCGGTTTTTCTGATCATTCAAGGATTTGGGGCGTCCTGTCCCGATCCCAAGATCGAAATCAAAAGCATTCATTGATCGAGACTTGTTATTAGATTTTCCAGAACTCGAATTCATCCTTACTTGTAGTTATTTTTTTATTGTCTTTGATTCCTTGATAAATAATGAAAACTAAAAGGGAATTGATCAAAGAAAAGATCTGTAAATAAATTGCAGATTAGAAAGAAGGAAAACGAGATATTGGGAAATCGGAAAAAAAAAAAAAAAAAAAAAAAAAACGTACCTGATGAGATTATTATCCGATTTTTATTTTTGCTCTGTTTACATATAAATATTTAGAATCGATCGGTGAAGCTCGATCTTTCTGTGGCTGGAGCTATTACTTAAGGCGATGATGGAGTTGTTTTGGGACCCACGATTCTTCCAAATTTTGAAGATGGATCGGAAGAGAGGTGGGATTCGTGTTTGAAAGGTACTATGGGGAAATGAAGGGTTAATAGCCACCTAACTAATGACTCATTTTTATCGACTAGTTCATGTGTCAACGTTCAACTTGTTCATAAATTAAGTTGTAGAATATAACTAAAATGTATCGTTTCAATGATTTGGCACATGAACATTTAGGAATTTTTTTTTTCGGTTAAAAATGAAAGTTAAATCGAGAGATTATTTAGCAAGGTTTTTGCTTCTAATGCAATGATGTTAAAATTAGTGGACAATTGACATATAAAAATGTACTTCATAAATTTTCTAAAATGTATTTTTTAAGATTGATGCGTTTTTGTGTGACTTAAATATACACATGTGTCATCGATTAATTTGGAGGAATTACAATTTTATTGGTTCCCAAATTAGTAATTTTTGTCATTTATTCATAAATTTATGAAAGGATATGATAGTACAAATACAACATCATATCCCAGATATTTTGTGCATTTAGGCACACGTGTTGTGCATGTCCTCAGTAATTATTCATACATTTATGACAGGCTCTTTTTGTCTTCTCAAAAATCATGTCAAATTGATTCTAAATCAATTATCTAAAAATGAAACATCTTGTAAATTTCAATAAGGAGTCTAAAACAAACCAAGCTCCTGTTTGAGCTCCATTTTTCTCATTATTTTTCTACAGTACTCATTTTCAATCACACATTTTTTATTAAAAATAATATTTCATGTAAATAAAAAAAATTTCTCCTTCTCTTTTAAGCGTACAATTCCCATCAATTTGTTGGAAAATAAGTTATAAAACTTTTAATAGAATCTTAAAACTTTAGTTTTCATTTTTTAATTTCAAGTTTTCAGTTTTAGTTTTCTTTTAGATTCAATACAAAAGATTAAAACACATTATTATATTTGTAACCTATGTTGAATTTTATTAATGAGATGGTTGAATTTTCTACTATAAAGGAGGTGAATTTTACATTTTTTGACACACAACAAATCAAACACAAAAGATACTTTCTAGTATTTTCATACTACTTTCTAATCATTTTATACTATATTTTTATATTTTGTGGCAACTTGATGTGAGGCTTGTTCTTTATTTCCTATGGTCGTGTCCATAAAAGGAGAGTCACGTGAATTTTATTTTGAAGTCGTATAGTGTCGAAAAAATCTGCACGAAAGGGGGAGGCAACACGACTTTAGGATAGCGTCCTCGAAGTGGTTCCCAATACTTGATTTCTATTCTCAATTTCTATTATATTATTGTCGAATTATGTTTGTGTTGTCTAATTGTTTAAGATAATTGATAAAAAAAAAATCTACACACAAATCACCAATTTTTCCAACACAATTTACTATTTTATAATACATTACAAGAAATTAATGGAGCTCAAACAAACAGGTTCTAAAATTCGTTGACCAATGTTACACGTAGTTCAAAGTTTATTGGTGATCACTATAATTACCCATGAATGAATGACAAGGCAAAGTAAAACTAGATTAGAAGAAGTGTGAAATGGGTAGCAATTGGAGCCGTATCTGGTTGAGCTATCGATTCCGTATATTTGCGTACAATTTTTAAGTGAACATTCTAATTTTTCATTTGATAAGTCGTAGAATTTAACTAAAATTTGTAACTATTCAATGAATTAGCACTATATTAAAAAGTGCAAGTCAAATTAAATTATTGATCTGAATGAAATATTTCGTAAATTTAAATGATGAGTCTATAACAAATTAAAATACATTAACCAAGGTTAAACGAAGTGACCATCCCTAAATTAAACTAGAAAGTGAATATAAAGGTAAAGTAAAACTAGAATTAGAAGAAGTGGGAAAAGGAAAATGCCAATTTACTCGAAAATGTTAGACACTTTGGGTGATTGACCCTCACAAATTGCTCGGATACCACGTGAATTAAATAATACTCTCGAACCCCAAAGTATGTGTATTCGATCACCCCTATGTTAATCATTATGTTCCCCTATCTCGTCTGTAGGAAAAATGGGGTGACAATTGGAGGCGTCTGGTTGAGCGGGCCATGCTTTAACATGATTCGGTTATCCAAAAATTAGATTACAAGTTGGTCGACCATAGTAGGTGAATTATGTCGGATTGAACAATTTAATCTAACGACTTATGAGGATCGATGATTTAACTGAGCCAAATTATTAAAATTAAGTCTTTGAAAAGTGAAATTTAAAAAATTACAGGTTTGTAATATTGACGGCCGGTTCAAGATGTGTGGTGAGTTATACATACCAATAAATGGTTTTTAGTCTTCTAATTTTATTTTATTTCTTTTAAAACTTCCCTTCTGTCATTTTTATTTCCATTTATTTCTATTAGTAAGGTTTGTGTGCTTAGATTTCAAGTTTACATGTGATCATATAAATCGCTTCTACTTATCTACATACGTTTAAAAAATGCATGTTTATCATGTTCCTTGATCTTAATTAGGTAGCTCAATATGAGTAGTTTCGGTTTCACTTCAAGAATTCAATCCATACTCGTCTCCATAAACTGGCTCAATCTCAAAACAAATCAGGTGATCACTTAAGTCCCCACGTTTAGGTAAAATCCTCAATTTAGAATTTGTAACATACTGATGTGATTCTTGTAATGAATTATATGCAAACTTGTGTTTACGGTAAACGAAATAAAAAATATTTTAAATATTATGTCTTGGTGAGTTGCATTTTTATAACCATTTTTGTAGTTGACAAATATTATTTGTGTATATAGTTATAATGGTGTTGTTACTCATAACGTTGTTTACTTGGGATAATTTGTTATAATGGAATACATATATTTTAATGGATTATAATCTACAATATAATTCGTACTACACATTAGTAAACTTGTAGTATGTTGGATTAAAAAAGAATTGATGAAAATGCTAAACAAATTCATTTAATTATTATTTATGTGTGCCGCTTATATTCAATGGACACATAAACATACAATTCGTCCGTGTGCCATGTTGTAGAATTTAACAAAAAACTCATTAAGGTTCAATGATTTGGTATACGAATGAGAAGATTTTCAATTGAAAAATGAAAGTCAAAATGAAACATTAGTAAAGTTAAACTTAACCAATTTGTGTCATGTCAACATATTTTTACGTACTTCCACTTGACACCTTAACAACTCTATTTGCATACCCGAGATAGGTGGGATAACAATGCACATCCGAATTTCAACAAGTGAAGGCTTGAGGAAACTCAACTAGCTGGAAAAAAGACTTCCAACATTTTGTATTAATGGAACGCCACTTGACCATGATCAGATATTACATCATTTCACGGTCAGTTATACCTTTTGTAACATTTCATCTCATGATTTAGCTTTACCCTATATGCCAAATTCTTGATGAAATTCAATAGAAATTGTGTTCTTCACTGAGCTATTTTTCAATTAAAAAAAAAGGGACTGAACGGGCTTGAAGACACTACTTCGGCCTTAATAGGACCATGCTCTGATCGGTTCCGTTTGTAGGGTGGGTGGAAGGGTGGAAGAATCATGATTTAATACTGAAGCTGATAATACTTCAACTAGTATAACAAAGCGTTACAGACTCCATCTACACCCATAAAACTGCTAGGTGACTAGCATATATATAAGTGACTCCACATTTGTATCATACAAAGGAAGCATACTTAACTATGTACACACACACACACATACACTCATCCTATTACATATAAACCAGTCCAAAAAGAGAGTCTAAGGAGCTATAGCTTGAGATTTCTTATTGAAATCCTGAACTATCACACCATTGTGATAATGCACCACCTCGTGGCAGTTCATAATCTCGTCTGGTTTTACCTGATAAAGGTGGGACTGTTGTGGTTGGTACTGTGGTGGAACATTAGATTTTTGTGGATTAGGCCTCGTCTTTTTTCTGTGGAACGCTTCCAGAATAGCGAAGCCTTCTTTTTCTATTCTTGCAAGATCTGCTTTGGATGACATTTTTTAAAGTACAGGAAAGAAGTATGAAGAAGTTACAAGGAAATGTTTTGTGTTGGGTTGCTCTTGATGCATTGGATACAAGGTGAAATCCCTTTATATAGAAACTCAATGTCTATTGGGAGAAAAAAGTAGCTTAGAGAAAAATCTAAACTAGTGGACATTGGAATCCTATCTTGTGAGATTCCTTTCAGATGTGTATCAAGCACTTTTCCAATCCTTAGCAATAATTATCAGAAAAATGCAATAAAAAATGAAGAAAGCACAGTCGAATTAATTCATCGTGGTTTACACTCGAGAGCTATATCTATAGGTTTTCAGTGTAACAGAGGAGCGTACAAGTTTTTCCTCACGTCTCTTCCATGCAGAACATCCCTGTGAAAATTCCTTTATTACGCAGGAATATTAGGGCAATCTAATACATTTATGAAATACTCAATAAATCCTTGGTCGACCCAAAGTAAATTATAAAGAAGTATTTGTGCTTGCAATTCAAGCTTTTCTATGACATCGAAACATTGTAGTTAGAGTTGCTAACATTTGTCACTCCGATTTTCACCTCGTTCTACAGTGAGAAACAAGACTCTTGATTTGATCTGCTCCTTTATCAGTGGGTTATCCTAGTATCAGATTCGATTTCCAGAAAGTTTTACTAGTCAATAGACTCAAATAATTCAAAATGTACTTTATTCTTCACAACTTTTGACAGATTTGATTTACCTAAAAAAGATTACCTTGACAAAAAACTAGGCTTATTGCATGGATAGCAGCATATGATCAGATGTAATTAGCTCACAAGCTTCTGAAAATTGTAGACAGAATGTTGGACATTGCTCGTCATTCTCTGGCTGGACTCTGTGGAATATATACAGATCAGGCCATCTTACTATAACAATGATTTTTAATAGTCATTTTTGAGGGTTTGAGCAGTGTGAGAAAACTTTGGTATACTTCTCCAATGTAGTGAAACCTACAGCAGGAAGGGGAATCTGACTCTTGCAATTTGAAGGTGAACCACTATAAATTTTTTGTGATTCCTTTGCTTGTCCGGTTTTCATTCTGGTTATTACTCCTTTCGTAAGAAGGGATTATTGCTCCTGTTTTGTAAGAATTAAAATTTAGATTTTAGTCTAAGTTAGAGTCTAACAATTAATTTTAACTATATACTCCATAGGACCCACAATTTTTCAAACACATATTTCTTTAACTTTTATCAAAATCTACTAAAAAACTGATTTTAATTCCCACCAAAAGAGGCATAGTATCTTTGTTGATCTTGAAAAGACAACTAAAAATAGAAGGAAAAGAAAAGAAAAGAAAAACTTACATTGGTACAAGTTTATATGAAAATATTCCTATATATCCAAAAAATGGAAGGGGTTTGAGGTGGCAGGATAAGATGGCTCAGATGAGCAAAGACTGAGGTCAAACTAAACTTTCTTCCCAAATAATTGAGAATCCAAAGAATTTATTTTCCTTTCTTTTGAAACGGGATATGCTTTCTTTCGAAAGCATTTTCATTTTCTAGCTGTAAGTTGTAAGATAGCCATCACAGACAAACTAGGTGTTTCAGCAAACAAAGATCTTATGTTCAAGTTTCATTGTCAATTAATATTCCATGTGTCAAGACGCCTGATGAAAAATGATTGTCTTAATTGGCGTGATTTGCAGGTTATTGCGCCAGTTTGAGGGTTTATCCAGTGCGCACCCGAAGAGTAGTGGCTGTGGGTTTTCCCGTCATAAAAAAAAAAAAAAAATTGATTGTCTTGCACGCAACAGAATATGTTGGAGGGAAAATATAGATAGATAAATTCATCTCATCTCTAACAGATTAAACTTTCAAATAGGTGATTAGTATCAAAACTTTATTTATTAATATTATGTCTGTGGAAAGAGTTGAGAGTTACACTTCTACTTGCAGGTTACCTTTGTAAATGGAATATGATTCTCCTGAATTTCTCTGACTCTTCAGGGAAAAGTGGAAGTTTCTTCACTGAAATAATAAATTTTTTTTTTTTTACCAAATATTCCATAGTTGTACCGACTAATCATTGTATTCACTCTATTCTAAATGAATCTGATCCCTTGCCTAAACCATCTTGAAACTGGTGTTTCCCATATCACAGAAGAGGAGGTGGCATAAAGATTCTTGAATGCCTTTCTGATAAAGTAGCTCAACATCGTATTAGAGCATTTAGTAGTCTTGAATCCATATCTTGCGACAATCCATCTATGAATTTAAAATTACTAGATGCTCTAATACCATGTTGAGCTACTATCAGAAAGGCAATCTGTTGGGAAAACGACCTCCCAAGATTGTCCAAGAAATAAAGCTTGACAATGTGAAAAATCTCAAACCACTTCAAGAACAAGAAAATGGGGAAGAAATGATTTCAATGGATAAATGAAGAACAATGGATTAGGATTATTTGAACAAGCCTTAAGTTAATCCCCAAGAAAGAAAATAAGCTTTGAATTTATACCCAAGATGAATAACCTCAATCTTGTAAAATTCTATCCAAGCTCTCGCAATTTTTTCTCTCTCAAAATCGGTTCTAAAATGAAGGGGAAAACAGCAATATATATAGAATTGAATCGGGCGCCATGGCGCCAGGTTTCGTGCAGAACCTTGGGCGCCATGGCGCCCGCATCACTACTCCATTTTTCCAATTTGGGCGCCATGGCGCCTGCCTCCCTGCAACCATTCTTTCTCACAATTCTCCACCTCGTACATCATTTGATAGACCTCAAATTTTGGACGAACACAAGAAGAAGCAGCAAGCGTCAAACTTGACTGCACCATTCAAACCATGGTTGCCTACGTACCCAAAACTCGGGATGAAGCCTCTGTAGTTCACCTTCACCTTCATATACCCTTCACCTCATTTCAACCCCGCCCCGAAGGGCCACGCCCACTCGGGCATATCAACACGGACTAATGTGAAGTAAGTCCAAACAATGCTGAAACTTGCTACCCGTTACCACTTTGGTTAAGATGTCTGCTGGGTTCTCATTTGTGTGTACCTTCAAGAGAGAAATATCACCTTCCTCTATAACATCACGCACAAAATGATACCTGACGTCGATATGCTTGGTTCGAGCATGATGAACCTGATTCTTAGCCAAGTGAATCGCACTCTGGCTATCACACCACAAGTCCCCACAATCCTGCTCAATCCCTAAATCATCTAGAAGACCCCATAACCACAAGAGAGAAATATTACCTTCCTCTATGACATTATGTAGAAAATGATACCTGACGTCGATATGCTTGGTTCGAGCATGATGAACCTGATTCTTAGCCAAGTGAATCGCACTCTAGCTATCACACCACAAGTCCAGACAATCCTGCTCAATCCCCAAATCATCTAGAAGACCCCATAGCCATAATGCTTCCTTCACTCCCTCTACCATGGCCATATACTCGGCCTTTGTAGTAGAAAGAGCAACTGTAGCCTGTAACATCGATCGCCAACTAACTGGGGCACCATGTATACAAAACACATATCCAGTAGTAGATCGTCGTCTATCTAGATCACCTGCATAATCCGAGTCCACAAACCCACTTATATGACATACATCTCCACCAAAACATAAACACGTATCCGCGGTACCTTTTAAGTACCTCAGGATCCACTTCACAGCTTCCCAGTGTGCCTTCCCCGGATTCGCCATGAATCTGCTGACCACACTAACCGCCTGTGAAATATCTGGGCGTGTACACACCATGGCATACATTAAACTGCCAACTGCACTATCATAAGGTACACGATCCATGCGTACCTTTTCTTCCGCTATAGTAGGAGACTGTTTACCAGAGAGCCTGAAATGTGGAGCCAATGGAGTCACCACCGACTTTGCACTTTGCAACCCGAACCTAGCAATAACCCGCTCAATGTAGCCTTTCTAACTCAAGAACATTCGTCGGTTCGTCCTCTCTCTTCTAATCTCCATACCCAGTATTTTCCTAGCAGCCCCCATATCCTTCATCTTAAACTCTTTACCAAGTTGAGATTTCAACCTATCTATCTCCACCTTACTTTTCGAAGTGATAAGCATGTCATCCACATACAATAGAAGATAGATATAGTTACCTCCCCGAAGTTTTCGAATATAAACATAACAGTCATACTCATTTATGGAGAAACCATGCTTTAGCATGAAGGAGTCAAATCGCTTGTACCACTGCCGAGGAGATTGCTTCAATCCATATAGTGATTTTCTCAAGCGACATACCTGACGTTCCTTATCCTCAACCTTGTAGCCTTTAGGTTGATGCATATAGATTTCCTCATCCAAGTCCCCGTGCAAGAAGGCGGTTTTGACATCGAGTTGTTCCAGCTCAAGATCATGATGAGCAACAATACTCAATAGCACCCGAATGGAAGTGTGCTTGACCACCGGAGAAAAGATCTCATTGTAGTCAACTCACTCTCTTTGTGCAAACCCCTTAGCCACTAACCTTGCTTTGAATCTTGTACCACTGAGCTTGGTAGAATCCTCTTTCTTTTTGTACAACCACTTGCAACCAATAGCTTTCTTACATATGAGCAATGGGACAACCTCCCATGTTTGGTTCTTGTGAAGTGATTCCATCTTTTCTTCCATTGCTGCCAACAAACTCTCACTATTGTTGTTTAAAATAGCTTCCTTGAAAGTGGTAGGCTCATCATTCTCCATCGAGAGTGCATACTCAACCAAATTTGTCTGCCCATAGTGCCTCAAAGGCTCGTCTGACCCCAACTTTAGAACTTGCTTGAAAGTACGCCGTGGCCTAGAGGAAGCCAAGTTATCTGCAAGCTGCTGTTGTTGATGTGCCTGTACATCCTCTTGCTGAACCGCCTCTTGTTCAAGCCCATCATCACTCTCATCTTGAGTGTCTGCATGATGCTCCTCTTGAACATGCCTAGAACCAGGTTGATCTCTAGGTTCTATGTCAACAACTTGAGACTTTGTAGTCTCAACATCATCACCACCGGGCACTGTAGCTTTCAACGAAGCTATCATGGAGTTCTCATCAAAAGTAACATCTCTGCTGATTATGAACTTAGAATCCTCTACACACCATAGGCGATAGCCTTTTACACCTATCGCATACCCCAAGAATATAGCCTTCTTGGCCCTCACATCAAGCTTTCCCTCGTTGACGCGATAGTAGGCTGTGCATCCGAATATTCTAAGTTTCTCATAATCCGCATGTTCTCCTGTCAATACCTTGTAAGGTACATCTCCATCTAACCTTGAATGTGGAGACCGGTTCACTATGTAGCAAGTATTTGCAACTGACTCTGCCCACCATTCTCTACCCAAACCAGCATGGGATCGCATACACATCGATTTCTCTCGAAATGTGCAATTCAGTCTTTCTACGACCTCATTCTGTTGCGGTGTATTTCTAACTATCCAGTGTCTTGCAATGCCTTCCTTACCACAGAACTCCTTGAAAGCACCATCTATATACTCAGTACCATTATCAGATCGCAGTGTCTTCAATTTCTTTCCTGTTCTGTTTTCAACCATTGCTTTCCACTTCTTGAAAGTGTCGAATACCTCATTCTTATGCTTCAAAAAATAAATCCAAACATATCTAGAATAATCATCAACAAATGTAACAAAATACCTGGAACCACCTTTGGACATGACAGAAGCCGGACCCCATACATCCGTGTGCACATAGTCTAGAATGCCTCTGCTTCTATGTTTGCTTGGCTGGAACTGAACTCGGTGTGCTTTACCGTACAC
>NC_036258.1:5346559-5357994 GCF_002742605.1 Olea europaea var. sylvestris | reverse complement strand
AATTTCTCTATCTCATACTTCCCAATCTTCACCATTCCTCTAGTAGACATGATTTATCTACTTGTTTACCGGAAATAAACCACCAAAGTTCACTTGGGAATTTTTACAAACACCTTGTGTGCACAACAAAGTTCAAGCAACTCACCAAAAATCGAAGTTTAACCACCTTGATTTAAGAAGAAGCTCTGATACCAAATTGTTGGGAAAACGACCTCCCAAGATTGCCCAAGAAATAAAGCTTGACAATGTGAAAAATCCCAAACCACTTCAAGAACAAGAAAATGGGGAAGAAATAATTTCAATGGATAAATGAAGAACAATGGATTAGGATTACTTGAACAAGTCTCAAGTTAATCCCCAAGAAAGAAAATAAGCTTTGAATTTATACCCAAGATGAACAACCTTAATCTTGTAAAATTCTATCCAAGCTCTCACAATTTTTTCTCTCTCAAAATCGGTTCTAAAATGAAGGGGAAAACAGCAATATATATAGAATTGAATCGGGCGCCATGGCGCCCGCATCACTGCTCCATTTTTCCAATTTGGGCGCCATGGCGCCTGCCTCCCTGCTACCATTCTTTCTCACAATATGTTGGAGGGAAAATATAGATAGATAAATTCATCTCATCTCTAACAGATTAAATTTTCAAAGAGGTGATTAGTATCAAAACTTTATTTATTAATATTATGTCTGTGGAAAAAGTTGAGAGTGATATTTCTACTTGCAGGTTACCTTTGTAAATGGAATATGATTCTCCTTAATTTCTCTGATTCTTCAGTGAAAAGTGGAAGTTTCTTAACTGGAATAATAAAAAAAAATATTTTTACTAAATATTCCATAGTTGTACCGACTAATCATTGTATTCACTCTATTCTAAATGAATCTGATCCCTTGCCTAAACCATCTTGAAACTGGTGTTTCCCCTATCACAGAAGAGGAGGTGGCATAAAGATTCTTGAATGCCTTTCTGATAAAGTAGCTCAACATCGTATTAGAGCATTTAGTAGTCTTGAATCCATATCTTGCGACAATCCATCTATGAATTTAAAATTACTAGATGCTCTAATACCATGTTGAGCTACTATTAGAAAGGCAATCCATCTACGAAAATTTTGCATATGTTGGGTTTTGAAGGAAAATTTTCATGACATGAATTCAAATAAATACGGGTTGTCCCATTTCTAACTTCTTAAGATTTCTCATGAGTTAGTTTAACGAACCTTCCATCACTAGCTTTATACATGAATGCGAGGATTTGAAGATCATAAGAATATCATGGACAAACAGTACTAAGAAAGTGATGACAGTGATAATTTATCACGTTGCAGAACATTTTTCCTGTCCTGAAATGCAATCAATTTATTGCCATTGGAATTGACTCTGTTGGTGCAAACCACCATCAGACTTCACTGTATCATGGAAGGGAGGTCCACATGCATTATTTTACTCGTATTACGCTTCAAAGAAAATAATATTTTCACACCGTTAAGTTCTATAGATTTTTTTATTTTTTGTTTTTAAACATGAATTTAACATATTGAATTAGATATTGAATGAAACCTTAATACAAATTCTGACAGAATCAATCTGGATTTAGCATACTAAATACAAGTGTGCATATAGTGAATTACTTGACAAGTGTCACACAGCACATATCTCAGCAAAACTTTCTCGGCATAATGATAAAAAAATATGCAACTTACAAAAACGACAAATATGTCCTTAAAATCGCTTATAAATAGGATCCTTGCATAGTGTAAAAAGGATTAAAAATATAACATCCAAACTTCAACTCTAAGAAAATCTGCCTTGGATTAATACACATCACAGGTCGGACATCAAAAAAATAGTACACCCGATCGAGAAACACTGTGTGGCCAAAATCATGCTAGAATTAAACTCTCCTTTCTCTTTACTACAAAAATTAGCTTCCAAAACACAATCATAATCCACCAAACTGAAAAACTCGGTCGAAATTTCGAGAAATCCTACCGTTAGCTTTTAAATTTGGATGTTTGGGTTAACAACTTGGACAATCGGAGGTAATATACTTAACAAAACAACGAGCAAAAATTGTATGGGGAACATAAAAGGCCAAGAAGTAGTGAGGAAGTAGGTGGTTGAGAATCCAAGGAGGAGTGGGAGTGAAACATTGTCACTTCAGAAGAAAATACCCAAACACGAAGAATTCGAAGGACATCAAGAAGGATGGCTAGGTTAACTCGAACCATAGCCGATATGGTTGCCAATGTACAACATTGTGTCGAGCATAATGCTAGCATGAAATAGTTCTTAACATAGAAAAGTCAAGCAACTCCACCTTTCTATTAGGATAAGGCGAGAGTAGGGATGAAGGCTCTTCACAAAGAAAACATGCATCATATTCTTCTAATTGGAGCTAGACACGCCTATACACCTGTTATACAGGGAGAGGAAAGAATCTCAACACGAGTGATAGTGAAGATCTGTAAGGCCTACAACTATATCTAATAGGCTAGAAGCCACGAGGCTATCCAAGATGAGGCCAAAGGAGATCAAGTGAAAGGGTAGGGTTAGAGAGCCAGAAAATCCATCAAGTATGAGATGACTTTGCTTTTTCCAAATAATGTTGATTCTAAAGCATATACCGGGACATGCTTTCTTTCCAAATCTTTTACAGTTCCTATCCTCTAAGATATATATTTATTTGTTCATAGCAGGCAAAACACGTAGTTCAACATGGTACAAATCAGACAAACATCGTCCATTAAATAAGTCACTTATTTAGAAAATTCCACGGCATATATTTGAAAAAAAAATAAAAATGAATATGTACTACACACAATATGACAAGGACGTCTTGAAGATATAATATAAATATATGGATTCATTTACACCTTGTTTGACGTGCGTTCTTTCAAAAAATATAGATGTTCTTAAACAGTGATTTGATATCATTTCAACTACACATTTTTTAATAAAATAATATTACACTTAAATCCAAACTTTTCCTTATTTTTTAATCACACATTTCCTATCAATACATTATTCAAAAATGCATTCTTATGAAAATAATATGACTCGAACAAGGGCTTTACACGAGGTGGTTCATTTCAGGATCCTCTATTTATCTGTATTATTTTTAAATAAAAGTTGATAGTTCTAATTCAACTTGAGTGAAGGTGAAGGTTAATTCTGTCAAAGGAATATGATTCTATGCGAAGTGTCAGTTTATTAACTGAGCTAACCAAAATATATTTATATCTAATATTCCATTGTTGAACTGACTAGTCATTCTGTTTAGTCTAATCCGAATCTAATTACTTCCTTAAACCAGTATGAAACTCGTGCTTCACAAATTGTTGAGGAGGATTTAAATAATACAAGATGCCTCAGTAAGGTTCCCATAAGGAGTTATATAATCGAACACAGAGGATTTAAATTCACAAGGATACAATGGAGCTTAAATTTATTGTGTGTCGTAGAATAATGATTCTGATCCAAAATGCCTCGAACTGACTCTGTTGGGGCAATATATAGTATAAGTTTTAGAATTGTGTTGGACTTCACTATATTTTGGGAAAAGTCATGCTATATGTACGATATTTGTTCACAATGTTAATTGATTCCATCCTACTTGGCATCATCATATTCCTCCATTTAAAAAAAAAAAAAAAAACGTTTTCTACATCATAGACTTGGATTTTGATAACATGTGGTTGTCAACCATGTTTGTATACTTGACTTTTTTCTTTTGGGTAAGAAGTGTGTCGGCAATCCTCTTTGGATATCTGACGAAGACATTTTCCGTTGATCTTTTATCTTCAATTTTCATGTATACATTGTTTTTCATCTGATTTCCACTTCAGTTGGACTAATTCTTGATATAAATACATTTTTCATTTAAAGTAAATGTTGCTTTTATTAAATGCTGATAAAAATAGATTTTTTGCAAATAAACAATAAAAAACTCAACCTTACGTCCGCTAAGAATCCATTTTAATCAAATATTTGCTCCAAGTCACCTCTAGACGTTGAAAACATACCTTGTTCATGCCTAATAATGTTCAATGGATCTATCAGCGTCTTGGCTCTAACCAATCTGTCATAATTTTTCAGAAATACTTCTCACCCAATACTCTAGTAATCCACACAGCATCAACAGATGGTCAACTGCTATTCACTACGTCCATCACACCAAAGTAATTGTCCATGTAGTTAATGTATTGTGAAACATAATGTGTCATTGAAGTATAATTTTTGTATCCATTCAATGTAATCTTTGCCTTGGGAGTAGTTATCTTCATTCCACTCAACCACTTTGGCATATACTGAATCATAAAAAGATTACCTATCCTTAGGGGTGGAAAGCAATGGAATCACTACTTATTTTTGCCAAAGCATCTCCATAAAGGTCTAAAAATATGTAGCCTTGGGGTTTTTTTCTCGAGTATGTCTATTGAAGTTTTTCTATTTCTTGGTATTGGAGCTCTCACGTAGCTGGATTTGGACATATATCCTATGAGGGATAGGAATGCCATGATGCATGAGCGCATAAAAAGGGCTGGTGTGGCCTTCAAGTGAAAAGTTGTCAAAAGGCCCTCAGGTCAGCTATCATCAATGCTCTGATCAGTCTTCCGTTTTCAGTGTTCAGGTTTTGTTGGGTTTTTGATACCCAATAAATCCCGAGCTATGATGTTAACGTGGGTTAATATTATTTCATAGACATAGGTCGATGAATGAAATAAGTCCAACAACCAAGTCCATGAGCTGCACCCGGCCCAATTGTATTCCTTATGGATGACTTGAATCTTGGCCCGTTTACCCCTTTAATAGCCCAACTTAAAGCCTAACCCTAGAGTATATATATGAATATAATCCTAGCCTCTTTGATATGATGATTGTGTGATTTTGAGAGAAGAAACTAATGAATCCCGGTTGCCCCCCTTTTGTGTGAGAAAAAGGTGTCCAGAAGTGTCAATAACGTTGGTATAACGTGTGCAATTGGTGGTTCTTTCATAGTATACCTTTGTGGTGTCTTCTCTTAGCCTTCGTGGCGATAAATCATCATCCTTTCTTGTCCTACGTGGGTAAGATTGAATAGCAACCAAGGTGAATTAATTGGTTGTGGTTTGGAGCCGTTTGGATTGGTTGTTGGTAGAGAAAAGTACGTTGGATTGAGCCTGGAAAACCACCGTTTGAAGATCCTTTTGAGAGAGCTTCCGCAACAATTGGTATCAGAGCTTCAAGGTGAAGGTTTTGGCTCGTGAAATCTACCAGAAATCGTCCAGAAAATAGGTAGAAACGCAGCAGAAATTAGATCGAAGAAGCTGTCCAAAAACTGTTAAAATCAGTCTCCGTTTTTCGTGTTTTCTGATCAATCCAGAAGGGGTTTAGGAAAACGAAGACCACTGGCGTGACGTGCAAGAGGAGGCGAACCCTGCAGGCCGGCGCGTGTCCGTCGACGGCGGCGCATGTGGTGGCGCTTGAATCCCACGCGCAGAGGGAAGGAGTCGCGCGTAAGGGCGCGTGGAGCATTATTTGGCTACGGTCCCTTCAGGCAGTTTGTTCCTTATACTATTTCTGACATTTTTCGTGTTGAAAATTTTCTGTTTCAGGGTACGCAGAAGAATCTGGATAGCGTTGTTCTTCGGGCGTTCGGGACTCGATCGTGATTTTTGGGTTGCTGCAGTTTCCAGAGACTTTAGGACGAATAGTGGTGGTCCTAAAGTGATAAATTCACAACTCTCATAATTTATGGACTCAGATAGTCCGCTCTGGTATATTGGCTTAACTTAGTTTTAAATTTCAGCATTAGCAGATCATCGTGTGGGGTGATCGTTAGGATTGGGGGTTGTCATTGCTTGACAACCATTGCTTGTGCTAGAAAATTTAGGAATTATTTGCTCTGTTTTTGAAGTGTTGAGTTTTGATTGCAAGTTGGTAGTTGATTTTGTGCTTTACCTGTCATATAGTCACTGTGTGAGACTTGTTGCGTGGAAATTCGAACTTTTGTTTACATACCTTCGTGTTGCATTGATTTTCCTGTTAGAACACCTGGACTTGACCCGTTCGAACATTCCCTTGATCTAAGATCGTGAATCTTACGAAACCTTGGAAATCTAGAAACGTGTATATTGCGGTCGTAGGATAACTTTGTGTGACCTATCTGTGCTTTTGGTTGTTCTAGTTTTTTAAAAATGTCTTCACGCTTTGAAGTTGGAATTTTTAATGGGAAATGGGATTTTTCAATTTAGCAACAAAAGATGAAGAGTCTTTTGGTCCAACAAAAAGTTTCAAAAGCCATAGATGGCAAATTTCCTGCAAATTTAACTGAAGTACAAAAAGAAGAGTATGATGAACTTGCATACACTTCAATTATTTTTCAACTGTCTGATACTGTTTTGAGAAAAGTAGGAAAACTGGATTCTACAAAATAATTTTAGGAAAAGTTGGAGGACTTATATTTGCTTAAGTCAACTCCTAATAAATTGTACTTGCTTGAACGATTTTTCAGCTTTAAAATGGATCCTTCAAAGGACCTTGATGATAATCTGGATGTCTTTAACAAAGTAGTTCAAGACATCGTTAACTGTGATAAAGAGGTATCTGAAACGTATAAGGCTATTATCCTGCTTAATTCCATGCCTGATTCATATAGGGAAGTTAAGAATGTAATTAAGTATGGTAGGGATACCTTAACACCCGAGATTGTCATAGACTCACTTAGGAGTAAGGAGATGGAGATTAAGGCTGAAAAAGAGGATAAGAGGAGTGGCGAGTTACATATGATGAGGAGTAGAATGAAGTTTAAGTAAATGAATTTGAGTAGAACTCAAGACGGTAGTGATTCGAGTAGTGACTTGAGTGATGAGGGTAGTAAGAAGAAGGGCAAGGGAGGAGACAAGTCTAGTGGTAAAAGGTGTTACAGTTATGGTAAGTCTGGACACTTTATTAGGGACTGTCCCAAGAAAAAAGATAAGCTGAAGGATAAGATGAGAGGTGAGACGAATTTGGTTGAGGGGTCGAGCTATGACCCCAGTGAGGTTTATTAAGTGTAAACCTAGTTACTGCATATGCATCTGTGTGTGATCCTTTCTGCATGTGTGTGATTGTCTAAATTTTGTTGCATGATTATTCGCTACATCTCAATGTGTTTGATATGTGCATTTGCATGAATTTGAGACATTAGGATTACTTGGTGTAATTGCTTGCATGCATAGTGGGTTGAAATGCATTAGCAGTGTGTTGGATGTCTTTTGGTGAGGTGGAGTATAGATGTCTAGGGGTACATGATGGTTTGTACCGAGGGATGTAGAGTGTGATATTTGGATCACGAGTGGAGATGTGATCAAATGCCTAGGATCCTTTATCTGGAAAGAGACCCTGATCAGGTGGAGTGTGAGAGAGGCACTTCTATCACTTCTATTAGGTGGAGACCTATTATCCACGTAGGTTGGGAGAAGTGATGTGGAGATAAAGGATTATCCCGTGGACTTAGGATCTATTGTGACTCACCAGTTAGACATGAGTTGAGTGATCTGTCTAGTGAGCGTGGTGGACGATGAGAGGAGATATGTGTTCTCGAGGTGTGAGCAACACAGAATGGAATAGGATAAGTGTGGTGAGATCTTTTTTTAGGGTCATTTATGCATGTGTTGCATATGTGGTTGACCGTGGTTTGATTGACTTGGTGTTAATCTATGATTCTATGTGAACGTGTTTTTGAAAAGATCTGTGTGTGTTGTCCTATAGTATATCGTCATCGCATGTGTATTTGCTCTTGATTGTTTACTGTTAAATATTTGTTTCTACTTGGGTGTTTTTGACCTTAGCCCCAGTGAATACATGGAGCAGGTATGGTATGTGTTTCAAGTTGGAAACACGAGGTAAGGTCTGTGATCCAATTTTATTGGCTACCTTGATTATGCAAGTGTTAACTGTGTGTTTTGATTGCTTGCAGATTTATTGGGTATCAAGGTGGAGATTTGTTGGGTTTTTGATACCCAATAAATCCCGGGCTATGATGTTAACGTGGGTTAATATTATTTCATAGGCATAGGCCGATGAATGAAATATGTTCAACAACCAAGTCCATGAGCTACACCCGGCCCAATTGTATTCCTTATGGATGGCTTGAATCTTGGCCCGTTTACCCCTTTAATGGCCCAACTTAAAGCCTAACCCTAGAGTATATATATGAATATAACTCTAGCCTCTTTGATATGATGATTGTGTGATTTTGAAAGAAGAAACTAGTGAATCCTGGCTGCTCCCCTTTTGTGTGAGAAAAAGGTGTCCAGAAGTGTCCAAAACGCTGGTATAACGTATGCAATTGGTGGTTCTTTCATAGTATACCTTTGTGGTGTCTTCTCTTAGCTTTCGTGGCGATAAATCATTATCCTTTCTTGTCCTACGTGGGTAAGATTGAATAGCAACCAAGGTGAATTAATTGGTTGTGGTTTAGAGCCGTTTGGATTGGTTGTTGGTAGAGAAAGGTACGTTGGACTAAGCCTGGAAAACCACCGTTTGAAAATCCTTTTGAGAGAGCTTCCACAACAGGTTTCGTTGGTGGATGATCCAAACAATATTTGGATTCTAGTACTGTAACATGGAGGCATCTTTGCCTTCTTCAGCATTGTTTTAAGAAAAGCCACTCAGAAACGTGCCTTCAAACCAAGTTTCTTCATCTCTAATTTTTATTTTTATTTATTTTTATTTTTATTTTTTTATTTTTTTTGCGTTTTCTCCAACTTCCTCTACTTCTTTTCCTCGGTCATTGAAGATATATCCAACAGTGTCAACCATCGCACCCCTTTTTGTAGAATGGAAATGATCTTCTATCCATGGTGTGTAGGATAAAACATGTTGTTGTCATGCCAATGGTCAAGTCTACAATTTTTGGTGATTCAATGTTGAATTGTTTGAATCATCAAAAATTGTAAACTTGTCATGTCAGTAGGCAAGATAACTCTTACCCACCATGGGTAGAAGACCATTAATGTTTTGTGGAAGACCAAGCAAACTTACGCCATGTCCTTTTCAAATTCAAAGCCTGACTTCCTCTCCATAGTTGACTCGAAAGCTAACAATTTTTGATGTGAACAGTATTACTGGCGTGATAAAATTTCTCTCAACATTCCCATTCTAGACTTCATGGTTTAGTTTCACTCTTCTATAGGCCAGATTCCTAAATCCTAATTAAACACAATGAAATTAAATGATACTTTTGTTCTTCAATAAGCTACTTTTTTAGTTAAGAAGAGAAGAGGCTGAAGAATACTAATTCATTACTAAATCTGTTAACACTTCAATTCATGTAACGAAGTGTTACAGACTTCATGTATACCCTTAAAACTGCAAGGTAATTAGTACATATACAAGTCACTCTACTTTTGTTTCATACGAAGGGAGCATACTTTGTTAATATTTTATTTCAATCATGTTAAGAATCGAGAATCACAATACAATAAATTAATAAAACGAATTCATACTTGCGGAAGTCATAGTTGTAATTGAATAGTAGTTGTAATTGTAATACCAGTTAGATCTTCCTCTTCTTGCTCCTAAAAAAATATTAACCTTCAATGGAGCAAGTTAAAAATCATATGGAGAGGAGAGGGGACCAAGTTTTATATAGGAATTTATTTTATCGTTCCATTATCGACTTAGACCCTAATTACGGTTTACGCATAATCACGACCCACATACTCGAAATTACCATATTATATCAAATAAAGCCCGTAAGGTGTAAAATTACTCAAATTGATCACTTAACATAATTAGCCCCATCACAAGTATCATTATGAACTATACACCTAACCCATAAAATTTGCAATCAAATGTGAAGCCCACATATGAAATTATTCCAACATTCGCCCACTTGGGCAAACATTTGATTACTATAACAATGTTTTTAACACTCGGGTCAGACTACATAGGTGGCCACAAAAAGTATATTGCCAATGATGACACATTCGTAACATGATCTGATCCAACAAGAATATTAACACCTAACATGGAAGTCATTACACCAATCAAGCGATGCAAGACCATTCCACAGCTACAAATGCTAATATCCTTATCGACATGGATCCCCATCCTCCAACCAATGTGGTATGAATTTAGTACCAAATGTGATAAAAAATTGTATTAATTCATATCGGTCCTCATAATGTTTCAGATTAAAATGAAGTCACATATCTCCAAAAGAGACTCATCTTATGTTTTTATCTGTCATATCTCGAGATGCCAATAATATCATAATAAAAAGACATAAATCAAATGCATGCTCAAAATAGTTTATGAATAGGGAAAAAATATTTTATTATCAGAAGGGGCTGTACCCAAAAATAAATGAGTTGCCTATGTACCCCGCAAAGAGATCAAGCCAAAACGTAGTTCATAAATAACTCTCACTAACAAAAAATATCAAATGTTTTCACAATGCCTATAATAACAACATGTGTCTTAAAGACTTTTGGAGCGAGTCCCTTAATCAAGGGATCTGCAATTATTACCTCTGTATTGATATGCTCTATTTTCGTATGTCTTTCTTGAACTTTGTCTCTAACCACCAAATATTTGATGTCAATATACTTTGACCCATCAGAACTTTTATTATTCTTTGAAAAGAATACTGCTGCACTGTTATCACAGTATATGATGATTGGTCTTGAGATAGAATCAACAACTTTCAAGTCAGAGATGAAATTTCTTAACCAAACGGCTTGGACTGTAGCCTCATAACATGCCCCATTTTAATATATTTATGTTTGGTGATTCTCCCAGTCAAAAAAAAAAAATATTTATATTTTTCCACTCACAGAACTATATACGTCAAAATCAACTTAGTTGGATAAACTATCCCGATATTCATATCGCTACCTGAAATATAATATAATTTTTAAATCAACAATTATTTATTTTAAGTAATTTCAATAATTGAATAGGCGATATCCAAATTTAATCATTTCACGTTTAGGCGATTTCTAAAGTCTCTTTAATTATTAAAATTATTTTTTCTTTCATTTTATTTAATTTCATAGCTTATTATACTTAACCCCTTCAATAAAATTGAATTTAATCTAACAATCTAACAACTATAAAATTAAAAATAACTTGACAATAAGTAACTTTTTACTTATCTTTGAAATTGAAGAATTCAAGTTTAATAGTAGAAAGCACTTAATTCCTAACAGCGCTGGCCAACTTTCCTATTTTTTTTTTTTTCTTCTTCTTCTTCATTTTTTTATTTTTTATTTTTATTTTTTGGATAATATGTGTGTTTGTGTGTGTAGAAATGGATGGATATAGATTAGGATTGAATTCAATGATTTCCGCCGCCTGACTTTTTTTTTGGCCTTTTCCTTTTTTTTTTGCCTTTTCTTTTCTTTTTTCTTTTTTTTTTTTTTTTATTATTATTATTATTATTATTATTTTTTTTTTTTTTTTT
>NC_036258.1:5342031-5346226 GCF_002742605.1 Olea europaea var. sylvestris | reverse complement strand
GTCAGTTATACCTTTTGTAACATTTCATCTCATGATTTAGTTTTACCCCATATGCCAAATTCCTGATGAAATTCAATAGAAATTGTATTCTTCACTGAGCTATTTTTGAATTAAAAAAAAGGGGACTGAACGGGCTCGAGGACACTGCTTCGGCCTTAATAGGACCATGCTCTGATCGGTTCCGTTTGTAGGGTGGGTGGAAGGGTGGAAGAATAGTGATTTAATACTAAAGCTGACAATACTTCAACTCATATAACAAAGTATTACAGACTCCATCTACACTCTTAAAACTGCCAGGTGACCAGCATATATATAAGTGACTCCACATTTGTATCATACAAAGGAAGCATACTTAACTATGTACACACACACACACATACACTCATCCTATTACATATAAACCAGTCCAAAAAGAGAGTCTAAGGAGCTATAGCTTGAGATTTCTTATTGAAATCCTGAACTATCACACCATTGTGAAAATGCACCACCTTGTGGCAGTTCATAATCTCGTCTGGTTTTACCTGATAAAGGTGGGGCTGTTGTGGTTGGTACTGGTAAAGATGGATAGGTTTAGGCTCGTGTGGAACATAAGATTTTTGTGGACTAGGCCTCGTCTTTTTTCTGTGGAACGCTTCCAAAATATCGAAGCCTTCTTTTCCTATTCTTGCAAGATCTGCCTTGGATGACATTTTTCAAAGTACAGGAAAGAAGTATGAAGAAGTTACAAGGAAATATTTTGTGTTGGGTTGCTCTTGATGCATTGGATACAAGGTGAAATCCCTTTATATAGAAACTCAATGTCTATTGGGAGAAAAAAGTAGCTAAGAGAAAAATCTAAACTAGTGGACATTGGAATCCTATCTTGTGAGATTCCTTTCAGATGTGTATCAAGCAATTTTCCAATCCTTAGCAATAATTATCAGAAAAATGCAATAAAAAATGAAGAAAGCACAGTCGAATTAATTCATTGTGGTTTACACTCGAGTGCTATTTCTATAGGTTTTCAGTGTAACAGAGAAGCGTACAAGTTTTTCACGTCTCTTACATGCAGAACACCCCTGTGAAAATACCTTTATGTACGCAGGAATATTAGGGCAATCTAGTACATGTATGAAATACTCGATAAATCCTTGGTCCCAAAGTAAATTATAAAGAAATATTTGTGCTGGCAATTCAAGCTCTTCTATGACATCGAAACATTATAGTTCGAGTTACTAACATTTGTCATTCCCATTTTCACCACGTTCTACAGTGAGAAACAAGACTCTTGTTTTGATCTTCTCCCTTATCATGGGTTATCCTAGTATCGGATTCGATTTCCAGAAAGTTTACTAGTCAATAGACTCAAATAATTCAGTGTACTTTATTCTTCACAACTTTTGACGGATTTGATTTACCTAAAAAAGATCACCTTGACAAAAAACTAGGTTTATTGCATGGATAGCAGCATATGATCAGATGTAATTAGCTCACAAGCTTCCGGAAATTGTAGACAGAATGTTGGACATTGCTCGTCATTCTCTGGCTGGACTGTCTGGAGCTGAGATATATACAGATTAGGTCGTCTTACTATAACAATGATTTTTAGTAGTCATTTTTGAGGGTTTGAGCAGTGTGAGAGAACTTTTGTATACTTCTCCAATATAGTGAAACCTACAGCAGGAAGGGAAATCTCACTCTTGCAATTTGAAGGTGAACCACTATAAATTTTTTGAGATTGCTTTGCTTATCCGGTTTTCATTCTGTTTATTACTCCCTTTGTAAGAAGGGATTATTGTTCAATCCCTAACGTCTCATGTTACACTGAACCTTATTACATACATCGCCCATTGACATAGCCCCTGTTTTGTAGGAATTAAAATTTAGATTTTATTCTAAGTCAGAGTATAACAATTAATTTTAACTATATATTTCATAGGATCCACAATTTTTCAACCAAATATTTCATCAACTTTTATCAAAATCTACTAAAAACTGATTTTAATCCCCACCAAAAAGGGCATTGTATCTTTGTTGATCTTGAAAAGACAGAACTAAAAATAGAAGGGAAAAAAAGAAAAGAAAAGAAAAACCTTACATTGGTACAAGTTTATATGAAAATATTTCTCTATATCCAAAAAATGGAAGGGGTTTGAGGTGGCAAGATAAGATGGCTCAGATGAGCAAAGACTGAGGTCAAACTAAACTTTCTTCCCAAATAATTGAGAATCCAAAGAATTTATTTTCCTTTCTTTTGAAACGGGATATGCTTTCTTTCGAAAGCATTTTCATTTCCTAGCTCTAAGTTGTAAGATAGCCATCACAGACAAAATAGGAACAAAGATCTTATGTTCAAGTTTCATTCTCAATTATTATTCCATGTGTCAAGACGCCTGATGAAAAATGATTGTCCTGCACGCAACAGAATACGTTGGAGGCAAAATATAGATAGATAAATTCATCTCATCTCTAACAGATTAAATTTTCAAAGAGGTGATTAGTATCAAAACTTTATTTATTAATATTATGTCTGTGGAAAAAGTTGAGAGTGATATTTCTACTTGCAGGTTACCTTTGTAAATGGAATATGATTCTCCTTAATTTCTCTGATTCTTCAGTGAAAAGTGGAAGTTTCTTAACTGGAATAATAAAAAAAAATATTTTTACTAAATATTCCATAGTTGTACCGACTAATCATTGTATTCACTCTATTCTAAATGAATCTGATCCCTTGCCTAAACCATTTTGAAACTGGTGTTTCCCATATCACAAAAGAGGAGGTGGCATAATGATTCTTGAATGCCTTTCTGATAAAGTAGCTCAACATCGTATTAGAGCATCCAGTAGTCTTGAATCCATATCTTGCGACAATCCATCTATGAATTTAAAATTACTAGATGCTCTAATACCATGTTGAGCTACTTTCAGAAAGGCAGTCCATCTATGAAAATTTTGCATATGTTGGGATTTTGAAGGAAAAAAAATTTCAAGACATGAATTCAAATAAATATGGGTTGTCTCATTTCTAACTTCTTAAGATTTCTCATGAGTATTAACGAACCTTCCATCACCAGCTCTATACATGAATGCGAGGATTTGAAGATCATAAGAATATCATGGACAAACAGTACTAGGAAAGTGATGACAGTGATAATTTATCACGTTGCAGAACATTTTTCCTGTCCTGAAATGCAATCAATTTATTGCCATTGGAATTGACTCTGTTGGTGCAAACCACCATCAGACTTCACTGTATCATGGAAGGGAGGTCCACATGCATTATTTTACTCGTATTACGCTTCAAAGAAAATAATATTTTCACACCGTTAAGTTTTATAGATTTTTTTTTTATTTTTTATTTTTAAACATGAATTTAACTTACCAAATCAGATGCTTAATTTCGATAGTGAAGGATAAAAGAGAAAATCATAATCTAATGAGGAATATCGTATTATGTAAATAAACATAATATATATTTTTACCACTTAGTATTAATGGCATACCAATGTATTTTATATATTGTGATCAAATATTAAATCATTTCACTGTCAGTCATAATTTTGTGACATTTCATCGTAGCCACTTCATTGTGAGACTTCATGATTTAATTTTACCCTTCTATATGCCAAATTCCTATTGGAACACGATTAAATTCTGTAGAAAATTTTGTTCTTCAGTAAACTACTTTTTAATTAAGGGGATTGACGGAGCTAAAAAATTTTGTTCTTCAGTGAACTACTAATTTTACCACGGTGCTCTGATAGAGGTTTGATGTTTGTGAGTTGGGTGGGGGAGGCTGATGAATATTGATTCAATACTAAAGCTGATAACACTTTAATTCATATAAGAAAGTGTGATAGATTTCGTCTACAACCTTAAGCCGTGTGACAAGTATTTATATAGTGACTCCGCATTTGTATACAAAGGGAGCATACTTAAAACGGAGCTTATATCCTATTACATATACAGAGTCCAAAAAAAGAGTCTAATAAGCCATAGCTTGAGATTTCCTGGTATGATCCTTAACCATCTCGCCTTCATAAAATCGCAACACCTCGTAGGAGTTCATAATCTCATCCGGTTTTACCTGACAAACACGAGCCTGTTGTGGTTGATACCGGTAAAGACAGATTGGATTAGGCTCTCGTGTAACATGTGGTTTTTGTAGATTAGACCTGCCCTTCTTTCCGAGGCACGCATCCAGAATGGCAAAACC
>NC_036258.1:5321676-5339118 GCF_002742605.1 Olea europaea var. sylvestris | reverse complement strand
TAACATTTCTCTCAACATTCCCTTTCTAGACTTCATGGTTTAATTTCACTCTTCTATAGGCCAAATTCCTAAATCCTGATTAACCACAATGAAATTAAATGATACTTTTGTTCTTCAATAAGCTACTTTTTTAGCTAAGAAGAGAAGAGGTTAAGGTGGAGGTGCGGTATTGCTGAAGAATACTAATTCATTGCTAAATCTGGTAACACTTAAATTCATGTAACGAAGTGTTGCAGACTTCATGTATACCCTTAAAACTGCAAGGTGACTAGTACATATACAAGTCACTCTACTTTTGTTTCATACGAAGGGAGCATACTTAACTATGCATATATATCCTATCACATATAAACACAGTGCAAAAGAGAGTCTAATAACCCATAGCTTGAGATTTCCTCGTATAATCCTTAAGCATCACCCTTTGTGAAATTGCAACACCTCGTAGTGGTTCATAATCTCGTTGATTTTACCTAATAAAGACGAACCTGTTGTGATTGGTAGTGGTAAAGACATGCCGGTTTAGGTTCTTGTGAATTAGGCGCCATCTTTTTTTTGGGATATGCTTTGTGTAAGTCGAAGGCTTCATTTCCTGTTCTGGCAAGATCTGCCTTGGATAACATTTTTTAATGTACAAGAAAGAAGTATGAAGAAGTTAATGAAATGTTTTGCGTTGTTCATGATACATTTGATACAAAGTGAAATCCCTTTATATATCTGAATGTGTGGTGGGAGGAAAAGGTAGCTAAGAAAAATCTGAACGAAGTGGCCTATGTTCTTGTGAGGCTCCTTTTAGAGAACTTTTCAAATCCATAAATTTTAGACTAATTATAATAGAAAATGTAATATTACTACATCTAATATCACTTCAATACATATAACAAAGTGTTACAAACTTTCATCCATACCCTTAAAACTTCCAGAAGACTAGTATTTATACAACTGGCTCCACTTTTGTGTCATATAAAGGGAGCATACTTATCTGTGCCTATATACATCGTATTACATATAAAACACAGTGCAAAAGAGAGTCTAAGCCATAGCTTAAGATTTCCTCCTATTATCCTTGACCATTCCATCTTCATTAAACTGCAACACCTCATAGCAATTAATATTCTCATCTGGTTTTACCTGATAAACAAGAGCCTGTTGTGGTTGGTATTGGTGAAAAAAGGACCTCCTAGTTTCTTGTGAATAAGGTTTTGGTGGATTAGGCCTCTTGTTTCTTCCATAATATGCATCAAGTATGGCGAAGCCTTCCTTTCCTATTCTTGCAAGATCTGCCTTGGACGACATTTTTTAAGGTAGAAGAAATGAGTAAGTGAAGGAGCTACAGGGAAATGTTTTGTGTTGTTCTTGATGCACTTGATACAAGTGACAGCCCTTTATATAGAAAGCTCAATGTCAAGTGGGAGGACAAGCTAGCAAATAAAAATTTAAAAAAATAGTGGCCTGTGGATTCCTATCTTGTGAGATTCCTCTCAGAGATGTGTGTTTGGCACTTTCGCAGTCAATAATTTCGAGATTAATATTCTTAGAGAAAAGCACTAGAAAATAGCGTTACTCTGTTTGCTTTATCCTTCAAAACATTTGACGGATTCGATTTACCTAATAGGATAACTTCAACAACAAACTAGGATTACTACATGATAGCATTAACAGCAAATGATCAGATGCAATAAGCTCAAAAATTTCAGAAAATTGTTCATATATTGTTGGACATTGCAATCAATCTTTTATTTCCTTCTATTCTATTTTTCACTCACTTCGGCTGAGGGAAGCTTTCTCTTGTTCATAGCACGGAATCTAATAAAATGTGTATAAACTTACCGTAATATTTTCAGGGAGCTGGTTTTGAGAGTAGGAGAAGCATCGGAAAAATTTTGTATCGAAAACTCAGCTAGCGAACATGACTCTCATAATGAGAATGAACATATAATTTTTTTTTTTTTTTGGATTCAGTTGTTTTTTCATGTTCATTGTCCATAATATTACTTTGTAGGAAGAAATTAGGACTTAATCTATAACATATCTTGATCTATTAACTTACGAATTTAAAGAACAGAAAAATGAGTAATACCGTTAACATTGGTACGAGCATTGAAATATTATTGTATATCCAAAAAAATTGAACCCTTATCTTCTCTCCAAATAATTAAGATTCTAAAGCATATACTGCGTCATGCTTTCTTTCCAAAGCATTCTCAGTTCCTCTACCTGGCAAATATATGGTTATTTGTTCATAGATATTGAAGAAAGATTAGAAAAGATCTCGTAACCAAGTTTCACCTACACTACTTTAAAATTATTTCACGTCAATGAGGGCATTTCATGATTAAAATGAATTTTCCATTGACATGAGTGACGCGTTAAAGAAAATTTTGAAGGAATTAATTCATTTCATCCCTACTGAAGCCATCCTAAATATAGTTCTAGTTACTTTGCGTGTCAACATAGTATGAGAACCCTTTATTTATTTATTTTTTCTATGATGGGGAAACCGCAATCACTACCCTTCGGGTGCGCACTGGGTAAACTCTTGAATTGACATAATAACCTGCAAACTACGCTAACCAGGTAAACCGCATTAGGTATTGAAGTTTTAGTTATTGCCATCCCACTGCTGCTATAAGTCTGGTACGACAAGCTCGACTGAAAAAGTGCTGGTAGGCAGAATCGAACTCGTGATTAAAGGACTCCGCGCTCACCTACTCCACCAACTCAACTACCCTATGAGGGGCATGAGAACCCTTTATTTATTCAATGGAATATGATTCTATTAGAAGTGACAATTATTAACTGAACTAACCAAAAAAAATTCATATCTAATATTCCATATTATGCACACTAATCATTAAAATGTTTAGTCTAATCTGAATCTGATCCCTTACCTAAACCATTATGAAACTCTTGTTAAACTGCTTGTTAAAGAAAATTTAAACACTAAAAGGTGCCCTAGTAAAAGTTACATCCATTAGTTCTAAAGTTGACACGAAGATTTGAAGATCACAACAATATCATTGACCAAACAGTATTTAAGAAAGTGAGTACATGATTAAATGTAAAGTTACTTTTCTGTAACGTTTTTTGTCGAACACACTGGAATTTTAAAAAGTTACTTTCAGGGGTTACGAACCAACAAGAAGTTAAACTTTACTTACGATAAATTTTTAGTGGATTACATAAATCTTTTGCATATGCCTCATTCTTCAAATTTGATCTGCCATCATCTGGAGGCATTGGAAAAATACCTTGCTTGTGCTTAAAAATATTCAGTGGATCCATCAGTGACTTGGCTTTAACCAATCCGTTACAAGAAATACTTCCATTGCTTCTCGATCTTTCAATTTACACAAGAAATGCATCCACAACATTGATTGCAGCAAGGCCATATTTTCTACATAAAAAGCCAAATCCGCCCCAGAAATTTGTCCACAAATCCCCACGGTCGGGCATTTGTCAATTTCATTGCTAACTAGAATTTGAGCATACTTTGAAAGTTTAATCAATGTACTTTTTTGATCGATCTCAATATCACATTATGTCTTATATTCCAATTCACAAATGTATCATATACAATCTTTAAATTCCTTATGTATCATAATAAAAGAAACTTTATGTAATCCAACATATAATTGTACATAATTGCACATAATATAATAGTAAAATTAAATTAGCAACCATTGAAAATATTTATGTTTTTCCACTCATCGAATTATGTACTCAAAATCTACTAGGTTGGTAAGCTGTCCAATTACCCATATTGCCGCTTGAAATATGATATAGTATTTAGGGGGTGTTTGAGAGTAGAGGTGGGCACAGGTCGGTTCAGGTTCAGTTCTAAAGATATCCGAACCGAACCAAAATTTTCGGGTATCAAGTAAATGGAACCGTCGGATTCAAATATAATTATGGAACCGTTCGGGTTCGGTTCCGTATTATAATTAAATTTTTTAACATTTATAATAACATTACATAAATACAACTAATGACACATTCAATGGTTTTGGAATGTCAGAGACCAGTAGACTACATTGTTCAAACAATCACTTTGGTCAAAGTTTCGATCGGCGGAGGTCACAGCTTCGATTGGAGGTCACATGTCAGTCGGCGGTTGTATAGATTTTGGAATGTGAGTGAGGCTGCGAGACTGAGTGCGAGAGTCGAGACAGCGTTATATACTTTAGTATAGGTATTTAGGGTTATTTAGTGGGTTGGATCTTTATTGGGTTAAGAAATGAAACAATAAAATGGATAATTGGGTCAAAATTTTGAATTTAGAAATTGTTAATTTGTTTAAAAAATTAAAATTAAAATAATTTGATTTATTCAATATAAAAAAATTAGAAAGATTCGGTTCTTATTCGATTCTTTGGTTCTTGATCTAGAACCGAGAACCGAACCGTACCCGTCGATTCTCAATTTAGATACCTGTTTGAGTATTTAATTTGACAAGAACTGTCGAGTTTGGTTCGGTCGGTTCGGTTCGGGAGAATTGTCCAGCCCTATTTGAGAGCCATTTTTATGTAAAAATACATTTTATAATAGTAAATTGATAGAAAATGTGTGGTTGAAAAATAAAGAAATTTTTTTTTATTTATGTGTAATATTATTTTAATAAATAATGTGTGGTTGAAAAAAATGGGTACCAAACGAGACCTTAGATTAACAATTAACCATTTCAAGTAACTATAATAATTAATTACGCGATATTAAATCTTAATCTTTTTATACTTAAGCAATTTTCCCAATTTCTTTCATTATTGAAGCTATTTTTTCTTCCCTTTAACTTAATTTCGTCGCTTATTATACTTAATCCAACAGCTTCCTTTAATAAAATTGAATTTAAACTAATAATCTAATAAATCTAAAATTTAACATAACTTCTGAATAAGTAATATTTTACTTGTCAAAGTGAGGAATTTAAGTTTAATAGTAGAAAACACTTATTTTCTAATCACGTTGGCAACTTCCTATTTCTTTTTGTTTTATTTACCTCCTCTTCTTTCTTTCCTCTTTCTTCTTTCTTTCCTCTTTTCTCTCTCCATTCTCGGCTTCTCTCTGTATATGTTTTGTGTACGTATGTATGTATGTATGTATGTATGTAATGGCTTTTGAATTCAATTTAGATTTGGATATATCAAATGTTTAAAGAGGTCCCATGTGTCTACGCCTAACTTTTTAACCTGGAAATTGCCTGCTGTATAACATGGGGGGTGGATGATTATTTAAAAAAAAAATAAAAATTACCCCACCCCCTAGTATTGTGTATAGCTTGTACAGACCCTGCCTAACCTTGCCCTTTTAACTTTCTTTGTTCTCCATTTTTTTTTTTTTTTTTTTAAGCTTGGCATTTTGACTTAAATTTAGATTTTGACTCTTTTTTTTTTTTTTTTTTTTTTTTTTAATTATGGTATTAAGATGGTGGTTGGATTAAAATTAGATTTTTAATGCTTGTCTGGTAGAGATTTTGATAATTAATTTTTTGATCGTTAGAGATAAAATGGGTCTTATCTGTGAGAGAAAAATTCAAAAATAACGGCTGAAATAATGAAATAACGATCAAAAAATTGATTTTAGTTGACTTAAAATCTGTACCAAACAAGTACTTCGTAGATTTTGATAGAAATTTTTGAAATATGTGGTTGAAAAATTGAGGGGCACATAAAAGATGTGATTAATATTGATTGTTTGATTAAAATTTGAGCCAAATAGGGGCTAAAAATTAAAACCCTTAAAATTGCCAGGTGACTAGTACATACACAAGTTACTCCACTTTTGTCATACCAAGAGAGCATATATATATATATATATATATATATATATATAAACACAGTGCAAGATAGTAATAAGCCATAGATTGAGATTTCCTCATATAATCCTTAAACATCACCCTTTGCGAAACTGCAACACCTCATATCAATCTCATCTTATTTTACTTGATAAACACGAGCCTGTTGTGATTGGTAGTGGTAAAGACATGCAGTTTAGGTTCTTGTGAATTAGTCGCCATCTTTTTTCTGGGATATGCTTCGGTCTTCGTGTAAGTCGAAGGCTTCATTTCCTATTCTTGCAAGATCTGCCTTGTATGACATTTTTTTACAAGAAAGAAGTATGAAGAAGTTAAGGAAATGTTTTGTGTTGTTCATGATGCATTTGATACAAAGTGAAACCCTTTATATATCTGAATGCATGATGGGAGGAAAAAGTAGCTAAGAAAAATCTGAACGAAGTGACCTATGTTCTTGTGAGGCTTCTTTCAGAGAACTTTTCAATTCCATAAATTTTAGACTAATAATAATAAAAAAGCGATATTACTACATCTGATATCGCTTCAATACATATAAAAAAGTGTTACAGACTTCATCCATACCTTTAAAAACTTCCAGATGACTAGTATTCATACAACTGACACTTTTGTGTCATACAAAAGGAGCATACTTATCTGTGCCTATATATATCCTATTACATATAAAACACAGTGCATAAGAGAGAGTCTAAGCCATAGCTTGAGATTTCCTCCTATAATCCTTGACCATTAGACCTTCGTTAAACTGCAACACCTCATACCAATTAATATTCTCTTCTGGTTTTGCCTGATAAACAAGAGCATGTTAGGTATTGGTAAAAACAGGACCTTCTAGTTTCTTGTGAATTTGGTTTTGTTTGTTGTGAATTTGGTTTTGTTTCTTGTGAATTTGGTTTTGGTGGATTACGCCTCATGCTTTTTTCATAATATGCATCGAGTATGGCGAAACCTTCCTTTCCTATTTTTTCAAGATCTGCCTTGGACGACATTTTTTAAGGTAGAAGAAACGAATATGTGAAAGAGTTACAAGGAAATGTTTTGTGTTGTGCTTGATGCATTTGATACAAGTGACAGCCCTTTATATTGATAGCTCCATGTCTAGTGGGAGGAAAAGTAGCTAAAAAAAAAATCTAAAAACATATTGGCCTGTGAATTCCTATCATGTGATATTCCTTTCAGATGTGTACTGGGCACTTTCGCAATCAATAATTTTGAGATTAATATTATAAGAGAAAAGCACTAAAAAATAACGTAACTCAGTTTGCTTTTATCCTTCATATTTGCTTTATCCTTCAAAATTTTTGTTGGATTCAATTTACCTAACAGAATAACTTCCACAATAAACTAGGATTAATACACGATAGAATTAACAGCAAATGATCGGATGTAATAAGCTCAAAAATTTCAGAAAATTGTTCATATGTTGTTGGACATTGCAGTCAATCTTTTATTTCCTTCTATTCTATTTTTCACTCACTTGGGCTGCGGGAAGAGGTTTTGTCTAAAAAATTTCTTGTTAAGCTTATTCAATTCTTATCATTCTAGTCTCTTGTTGCATAGCATGGAATCTAATAAAATGCGTATAAAGTTACCCTAATATTTTCAGGGAGCTTGTTTTGAGGGTGCGAGATGCATGGAAAAATTTTGTATCGAAAACTCAACTTAGCTAGTGAACACGAATCTCATAATGAGAGTGAACATATAGTTTTTTTTTTTTTTTCCTTTTTTTCTTTTTCCTTCTTTTTTTGGATTCAGTTGTTTTTTCATGTTCATTGTGCATAATATTACTTTGTAAGAAAAAATTAGGGCTTCATCTCTAACATATCTTGATCTATTAACCTACAAATTTAAAGAACAGAAAAATGAGTAAAACCTTTAATATTGGCACAAGCATTGGAATATTATTGTATATCCAAAAAAAAAATTGCACCCTTATCTTCTCTCCAAATAATTAAGATTCTAAAGCATAAACTGCATCATGCTTTCTTTCCAAAGCATTCACAGTTCCTCTACCTGGGAAATATATGGTTATTTGTTCATAGATATTGAAGAAAAATTAGAAAAGATCTCATAACCAATTTTCACCTAAACTACTTTAAAATTACTTCACGTCAATTAGGCATTTGATGATGAAATGAATTTTCCTTTGACATAAGTGCGTGTTAAAGAAAAATTTTAAAAGAATTAATTCATCCTAAATCTAGTTCTGGTTACTTTATTGAATGGAATAAGATTCTATTAGAAGTGGCAATTATTAACTGAACTAACCAAAAACAATTCATATCTAACATTCCATATTATACAGACTAATCATTAAAATGTTTAGTCTACGCTGAATCTGATCCCTTGCCTAAACAATTATGAAATTTGTGTTACACAACTTTTTAAAGAGAATTTAAACAGTAAAAGGTGCCTTCGTAAAAGTTACATCCATGAGTTCTATAGTTGACACGAAGATTGAAGATCACAGGAATGTTATCGACCAAACAGTATTCCTAAGTGATTACGTGATCAAATGTTAAGTTACTTATAAGTAACTTTTTTTGTCAAACACGCTTGGGTTTTTTATAAATTATTTTCCGGGGATAAGAACCAACAAGAAGTTAAACTTTATTTACGATATATTTGTAGTCGATTACATAAATCTTTTTCATGTACCTCATTCTTCAAATGTTTGATCTGCCATCATCTGCAGGCACTGGAAAAATACCTTGCTCATGCTTGAAAACATTCGGTGGATCTATCAGTGTCTTGGCTTTAACCAACCTGTCATAATTTTTCAAGAAATACTTCCATTGCTTCTCGATCTTTCAATTTACAAGAAATGCAACCACAACATTGTCTGCAGCAAGGCCATATTTTCTACATAAAAAGCCAAATCCACCCCCAGAAATTTAACCACAAATCCCCACAGTCGAGCAAGACCTTGCCGGTACTTGATTTAGAAATGGAATATTATGTCTGTTCAAGTGTTATACCACCTTCCACTGCACTCGTGATTTGATGTCCACGAATACTCGACTCAGATTCATCGTGTCGAGTAACACGAATGGATTTCCATCATAGGCAATATGCGAATTTCCTCCACGTATGACCATGCCCAAGGCTCCTCACTCTGATTTCCCAGGATCCTTTTCAACAGAATACAACACAGTTTGTTGTTGATAAAAATATAGGGAAATCTGAATACTTAATGAACTCCAAGGCACGAAAAAACGTTATCTTTTAAGAGATGTTTCTTCCCTATTCAACAAAGTCACAACTGGGGTATGATAGAAAATCTCTCTCGGGATACAATGGAGACGTTTGATTCAAATTCTGACTATTTGATCAAACCAAGAAGACACTTGAAAATAACTGATTGATATCAAGAAAAGAAAGAAGAATAAATTTTTTTAATGTGTTTTGCAAACGAGAATTCGCCCGGAATTTATAGAAATTGAGGCAACCGTTTGAATAGGTGTGTCCCTTGAAATCTTTGTATACATCTACTGGAGGTGACTGTTAAAAAAACGAACAGATGCATCTACTGGAGGTCGATCCCCGTTGCGCAGCGGCAAATACTAGTCGGGGCGAAAAATCATTTGCAAAACAAAAATAAATACATGCAAAATAATGAAAAATATCTAACATTTGCGAGTTGCTCTTCGCTCTCTAAAAAATAAAAAACTGCTTTTGTATATATTTGAATTGTATATATTTGAATAATTCAGTGAAAATGTTTTGTGTGGAAGCTCTTCTAAAGCAACTTGCTAAAAAAGCTTTTCTACAAGAAGTTAAAGCAAAAATTGTACCAAACTAGACTCTTAGTCACTTAAAACATGAAAGTGCATCAAATTCAGGTTACAACAAATTTTCCTCAATAAAAAAGGTTGTGAAACAAAAAAATAAAATTTTTATATAAAATTTTGAGGCAACTGCATGCAATTTCTTTTCTCACCATAGAAATGTTTTTAATAGTACACTTTTCTTAAACAACTTAACCTCTAAACGACCCTGATAGTTTTCTAGTTAGTCATGAACTCGAGAAAAAGAGGAGGATTGCTCTAAGTTGACCATCAACATAAAACTTTGTAACATATATTATGTAATTATTCTTAAACAGTTGAAACTCCTTAATAACGGATATGGCTTCAATATTTCAAAAATTAAATTAATGTATTTCCTAGGTTTATGATTAAAAAAAAATGGCTCATAGAATCTTAATTAAGAATTTTTCTTATTTTCTGTTGAATATATGTGACAATACAGTCCAACACTATTCAACATTGGTTCCTAATATCCATAAAAGGAAGGTGAATATTCAAATTTCTGAATTTTTATTTAATTCCATTTAGGGAATATAAATTTTACTTAATTTTAGCTTAAAATTGAATAATATCGAATCCACTTTACCAAACGACTGCTCAAATAATGATGTCTTTGAGTGGATTATTTGATAGAATCTTTGGATAATTTGTGCTAGTTTTTTCTCCAAAGCATTCAGCATAAGACAATTTTTCTATGTACCTCCATTAGTTTGCATGGCTTTGCATTAATTTCGAATTGTAAGCACCTAAAAACCCCTCTCGGAGCCAAATTCCATCGTTTTCTAGGATTTTTAGGCATTTTATTATCTTTTTCGGTGTTTTAGCATAGAATCGTTGTTCATTTTTATTACTCTAGTTTTTTCGTAATTTGTTTTTCATTCTTTTAGAGCTTTCTTGACTATTTATGACAATAAATCGATCTTCTAATCAAGGCGATTTGCAGTACAATCCAGAAGTAGAGAGAACTTTGCACAAGTAAAGGAGTAACATTCGGTGGAATTTCGAAGAATACGATCTTATCCATAATCCCCTATTTGCCAGTGATTCCGAGTGAGAGAAATGGGAAGTCATGGCTGGGACTCGAACTTTGAAAGAGTTTGCAGCTCCGGATTTGCATCAACAACTCTTATGCATAACTTTCCCCGGTCTAGATGATACTACTACATTTGAATCTAAATATGGACTAATACATCTTTTGCCTACTTTCCATAGCCTTGCATGTAAAGATTCCCATAAACATTTAAAGGAATTTCATATGGTATGGTTAGGAAAATATTATTTCGATTTAAACACCGCAAGTGTACAGTTCGTGAAAAGTAATAAAGTGGAATGTTGAGTTTTAAATATCGTCCCACAGAGATTAAATTAGTTCAATTTTTACTTATCTCGACCTTAACCGAAACCAATTTATTAGAAGTATAGCTATGGTGTGAATATAATTAAACTAACCTATGTATGCAATTATGAATTATTTAAACGAAACTAAAATGTAATTTACATTTGAACACAAGTTTGATGAATCTAATGGATAAGAGAGACACTAAGATCGCGAATCCCCATGCAATGATCCCTTTTAACCCTAGTTCTACAAATTGACAACATGTTTGAAGTTGAAGAATCATTGTTTCTATTTTATTCAACAATCTCTCTCTAAGTATTGTTGAACCTACTCTCATATACAATCCATTTATATCTCTATGACGGATACAAGAATACAAGAATGCATGGATTTTTGTGAACACATAGAGATTCACGTAGGGCATAGTACTATATCTCTATCCCCTATCGAACCCTACGATGATTCGTACCCTATCAAGCCTATTTCCCTTCTCTCGAATGCATGAAATACTCCACAAGATTCACAAAATCATGTGCACAATAACTGTGGAGAAAATAAGTGCATATAAATCATTCAAATTCAAAGAACGCGTTTTATCGTCAAGAATGTAAAACTAGAAATCAAAAGATTACATCACATGGTTCATCGTTCGCCTATTAAAAAAATATCTAGCCTAGGGAAAAATAAGAAAATACAAAGAAATCCTAAGAAACGACATCATCAGTTTAATGTTCTAATTGAATCTTCGTGTAATCCTATCGATGGTTTGTGTTTCTCTTTGCGTTTTTGCTCAAAATCTCCTTCAAAATATGTCAGAATGTCTTCCCATGTGTTTTCCCCTAAAATTGACGGCTCTAGGGATTTTTATATAAGTTCCAAGATTTGTTTCCATAAAAAGTTGAATCGCAGAAGAAAACTGAAAATCCCGCGCCAAATTAACACCACGCGACCACATGGTTCTCCCAATTCCGCCTCTAAATTCTCTGCAGCCTCCCTTGCAATTGCATGGAGGAAAACACCATGGGATTGCACGAAGTCTTCACATTTCCAAATTCTTCATTTTGATCCCCGAATTCCATTTTCTTAGTTCTTGATATCTTTTTCCATTTTTTTGTCTTCCAAACCCCATGTCTTCAATATATTAGTATTTAGCTCATTTGTATTCTCGTTTCTTCCTTCGGGTCATCTTTTGACTATTTACATTTTGGTTCTTAAACTTTCATTTTCTTCTAGTTGGTCCTTTTTCGTTTCCTTTCTCTTGAATTCTACCATATTTATAAATATAGTTATATAAAACACAATGACATAGAATTAAGCCGTATTCACACACTTTTATCAACAATTCATCATATTTTGTGGACATAATAAGTTTGTAAAAAGCACTTATCACGGTTTGCATGAGTATGAAACCTGGGGACGTAGCTGAAGAACAAACTAAATTGAGGGCCTCCCCATTTTCTTCGAAAGATTCAGCTAAGGACTGGCTCTATTATCTACCATCGGGGAGTATTACGACATGGAAAGAGATGAAAAGGTTGTTTTTAGAGGAATGCTTTCCATCTTCAAGCACAGCCAACATTCGAAAAGAAATATGTGGTGTAAGACAAGACAATAAAGAATCCCTACACAAATACTGTGAGCATTTCAAGAGACTATGTGCAAGTTGTCACCATCATCAAATTAGTGAGCAGCTTCACATCCAGTATTTCTATGAAGGTCTTCTACCAACTGATAGGAGTATGATCGATACTGCTAGTGGAGAAGCTTTGATGGATAAAACTTCCGTAAGAGTGAAGAACTTAATTGCAAGTATGGCAGCCACCTCTCAGCAATTTGACACTAGACTCGACACCTCATCTAAACATGTTAATGAGGTAAAAATTTCATCCATTGAACAATAATTTGAAAGTCTAACTTCTCTTGCTCTTCAAATGGCTATAGGTATTATGCAGATAACAAAAGCTTGTGGGATGTGTTCGGTGGTAGGACATTCAATGGATATGTGCCCACCATTTCTAGAAGATCCCATTGAAGAAGTAAATGCAGCAAGTGGTTTTCTTAGACAACTGCAAAGGAATTATGATCCCTATTCGAACACAATAACCCAGGATGGAGAGATCATCCTCATCTTAGCTACGGGAATCAACAAGTAAATCAACCTATGTAGCAAAATTGCCCAAAATTTCAGCAAAATAAGTAGTCATATTCTTCTGGACAACAACAAGGCCAAACTTCTAATTCTGGTATGTCTTTAGAGGATATTGTTATATCCTTTGCCACTAACACTTTGTAATTTCAACAGGAGACAAAGGCAATTATTCAAAGCTTGGAAAATCAAATGAGTCAAATGGCAACTGTAATTAATTAGCTAGAATCACAAAGTTTGAAAAAAATTACCTTCTCAATCTGGGGTAAACCCCAAGGAAAAATATATAGGTGCAATTGTATTAAGGAATGGCAAAGAGGTTGAAATCCCGATGAAGACAGTCCCCACAATGTCAAAGCAAGGAAAGGAGAAGATGTCACTACAGACAATGTGTTCTCCACGACGATGATGCACCTAAATGTAAGTTTCCATCTCTTTCTGGTTATAAACCCGTACCCCATTTTCCTCAAGCCTTAGTAGAATCTTGGGAAGGTAAACAAAATAAAGATCTATATGAAACTTTTCGTAGATGCGAGTTTAATATTCCACTTTTACATGCTATTAAACAAGTACCTCATAATGCTAAGTTTTTGAAAGAATTGTACACCATTAAGAGAAAACAGAAATTCAAGGGGTGTGAAAAGGTGAGAGTTGGGGAAAATATCTCTGCAGTTATTCAACGAAAACTCTCTGCAAAGTGCAAAGATCCAGGTATGTTTACTATCCTTTGCGTGATAGGAGACACAAAATTTGAGAAGGCCATGTTAGACTTAAGGGCTTCTATAAACGTCATGCCATATTCTATTTATACTTCTTTAAAACTTAAACCTTTAAATAAAATTGGTATCATGATTCGATTAGATTAGTTTTCCCGACTGATTTTTATGTACTTGATATAGAAACTGGTGATCAAACTATACCTATTTTGTCAGGAAAATCGTTCTTAAAAACATCCAAAATAAAAATAGATGTACATAAGACACACTTACAATGGAATTTGATGGTGAAATAATCAAATTTAATATCTATGACGCCATAAAATTTCTTAGTGATGATAATGATGTCTACTCTATTGATGTAATTGACTATCTAGCACAAGAAGTTTTTGAATTTGATGGAAAAGATACATTGCAAGTTGCCATTAGTGAGCATCCGAAGAAAAAGAGTGAGGAGCTAGCCTTGAGCGCTGACTTGCAAGAAACAATTGCAACATTGAATGATCTTTCAAGGTTACAACAAACAGGTAATGTTTTATATATTGCATTACCAGTTTTTAACGAGAAGTCATTACCTTTTGTCTTGCAAGCTCCCACTCTGGACATGACACCTCTCCTCGACCATCTTAAGTTTATATTCCTTGGAGATGGAGAAACATTATCGATGATCATTTCAAATGAACTGAGTGCATCACAAGAAGACAAATTGGTGCAAGTTCTTAAGAAACATCAAATAGCTATTGGTTGGACAATTGCAGATATTAAGGGAATTAGCCCATCCACATGCATGCATTGCATTTTACTTGATGAAGAAGTAAGACCTTCCCGTCAACCACAAAGGAGATTGAACCCGCCCATGATGGATGTAGTGGAGAAGAAAATCCTCAAGCTTGTCGAAGTTGGAGTGATTTATCCTACTTTGATAGCAGTTGGGTTAGCCCAGTTCAAGTAGTTCCTAAAAAGACTAGGATAACCATTGTAAAAAATATAATGATGAGTTAGTTACCACCCGTGTTCAAAATGAGTGGTGGGTTTGTATAGATTATAGAAAATTGAATGTTATAACCTGCAAGACCACTTCCTTTACCTTTTATTGATCAAATAGTTAAAATGTTAGCTGGTCATTCTTACCATTGCTTTCTTAATGGTTATTCAGGTTATTTTCATATTGCAATTGCCTTGGAGGATCAAGAAAAGACAACTTTTACATGCCTATTTGGAACTTTTGCATAATGTCGCATGTCATTTGGTGTTTGCAATGCTCCAGCCATTTTTTAAAGGTGTATGGTTAATATATTTTATGATTACATTGAGCATATCATAGAGATCTTTATGGACGATTTTATAGTCTATGGAAACTCCCTTGATAGCTGTTTGCATAACCTTACACTTGTCCTTAAAAGATGCATAGAGACTAACCCTGTCTTGAATTCAAAAAAAAATGACATTTTATGGTTGAATAAGGCATAGTTTTAGGACATGTTGTTTCATCTAAGGGAATTGAGGTAAATAAAATAACAATTAATATTATTCAATCTTTACCTTACTCCTCTAGTGCGCAGAAAGTTCGTTCTTTTTTTGGACATGCAGGTTTCTACTACAAATTCATCAAGGACTTCTCCAAAATAGCATTGCCTTTATGCGAATTGTTACAAAAAGGATGTGGCTTTTGATTTTTATAAGGATTGTAAGAAGGCATTTGATAAACTGAAGGAACTATTGAATTCTGCCCTAATTATTCAACCTCGTAACTGGAACTTTGCCTTTGAGATAATATGCGACACAAAAAACTTTGCAGTAGGCGCAGTTTTGAGTCAAAGAATTGGAAACACATCCCATGCCATCTATTATGCTTCCAGAACTTTAAATGATGCCCAGAGAAATTATTACACAGAACTTTTAGCTGTTGTTTTTACTTTAGATAAATTTCATCCTTATTTACTCGGTACTAAAGTAATTATTTATTTTGATCATGCAGCTCTGCGTTATCTAATGACAAAGAAGGAGGCAAAACCAAAATTAATATGATGGATACTTCTTTTGAGTGAATTCAATTTGGAGATTAAAGGCAAAAGAGAAACAGAAAAAGTGTTGCATCATTTGAGTCGTTTAGCTCGCGTAGATGATGAACGCTAATTGTATGAAATATTCTCTGACGAGCAATTATTCTCTACAGGCATGACATCACCTTGGTATGCAAACATTGTAAATTATTTGGTTACTAAGATGACCTCTCATTGTTTGTCCACGGCCCAAAAAGATAAGGTCAAGAGTGAGGCAAAATACTATTGGAATGACCCCACTTATGAAATCATGGTACGTATCCAGTGATAAGAATGTGCATTATTAAAAATGAAGCTATGTCTATTATCACCTTTTGTCACTATTATGCTTGTGGAGGTCACTTTAGATCAAAGAGGACAGCGAGAAAAGTGTCAGAATGTGGTTTCTATTGGCCATCTTTATTTCAAAATGCATATTCTTTCTATAAGTCATGCGAACATTGTCAAATGACTGGTAATATATCCCAACAAAATGAAATGCCACAATCATCTATATTAGTTTGCGAAATTTTTTATATTTGGGGCATTGATTTCATGGGACAGTTTCCTGTATCTTTCGGTTATGTTTTCACTTTTCTTAATGTTGATTATGTCTCAAAACGGGTGGAAGCTATGGTCACCAGGACTGATGGTTCTAAGTTGTTGCAGATTTTATCAAATCTAACATATTCTCCAAGTTTGGGATTTCAAGGGCTCTCATAAGTGATCCAGCCACTCATTTTTTTAGTCGAACTGTGGAATCCTTGCTGAGAAAGTACAATGTAACCTACAAGGTATCGACTTCCTATCACCGACAAACTAGTGGACAAGCAGAGGTATCAAATCGAGAAATCAAATCCATTATTGAAAAGACGATCAACCCAATTAGAAAAGATTGGAATCTACACTTAGATGATGCTTTGTGGGCATACATATAAGACACCCATTGGCATGTCACCTTACCAGTTAGTGGTTGGGAAACCGTGCCACCTTCCAGTGGAGTTAGAACACAAAGCTTAATGGGCTTGTTTCAATATGACGAAGGATGGATGAGAGTGGAAAACATAGAAAGTCGCAACTTCAAGAATTAGAGGAAATTCATAATGACACCTATAAGAGTCCAAAGATTTACAAGGAAAAGACGAAGGCTTTCCATGACAAGATGATCTTTAGCAAGGAGTTTAAAGTTAGTCAAAAAGTCCTTCTATACCATTCCAGGCTTCATTAATTTTCAGGTAGGTTGCTTTATCGTTGGATTGGACCATTTTTTGTTCTAATGCTTTTCCTCATGGTGCAGTTGAAATTCAAAGTTTGGTAACTTCAAAAGTTTTCAAGGTGAATGGCCATAAACTCAAACCTTTCTATGAAGGCTTCTAAGTAGAGGGCGTGACAACAGTGGACCTTAAACATCCAATTTATACTAGCTAAATAAGGAAGCAACAAGTCTAGCCAAAGAAAATAAACAAAGGCGCTGCTTGGGAGACTATCTAAAGGAAGTTCGTTCCTTTCTATTTTTTTTTTATCCCTATATAATTATCTAATATTGGGCCCTCTCATTGGGCTTGAAACTTGGTCCGGCCTATA
>NC_036258.1:5298712-5321670 GCF_002742605.1 Olea europaea var. sylvestris | reverse complement strand
ATATATATACTGTGTGTGTGTGTGTGATTTATTTACAATGAAGAGGTGAGTCCATGTGAGGAATCTATCCACGTGTTCGTGATTTTTAAACGACACTTATTGTCCATTTTCAGAGGTTAACAGATTGACGCCATCTGTGGAAAATCAGTATATTTAACCACGAAGGAATCACGTGAGAAAAAGTCGACCAAATATTCTTGAAAGTGAAGAAAATGAACCTAAAACTTGCTGAGGTAAAAGGAATTTTTATGGTAAAAACTTGAAGAGACCTGCTGTGAAAATGGTAATCGGTAAAAGATTTGAGAAAGGTGTTAGAGGGCACAAAAAGTGAACAAGAGGAAGAAAAAGGAAAAAAAAAAATCAAACAAGCCTGCCCAAAGTATACACTTTGCGACCTGCAAAAGGGAGAAATCAGCATCCTTTTTGTTAATTGTCTCTCCAACATTCATGATTTCATTTTGAAACAGCAAATTCATTCATTGGCCATCGATTTTTTTAAGCTTAAGTTCATGGGCTCATTACCTTTTAATCATTTTGGAGAATGACCATGATCAAACCATTATAAAACTAATCGCTATCACATACGTTACGCGAATTTTGTATTTATCATATTTTATTAGTGTACGAATTTTAGTTTTTTTTTTTTGAAATTTTTTGAAGCGATATCTAAAAATATTTCCATGATTTAAAAAAATAATTGTAAATTATTTTTACAATTGCATAGCAGTATGTTCTCTAGAAAAAATATGCTTGTATATTTCATGCTTGAATAAAAAATATACAAATTATTTTGCTTGTATTCTTTGATAATGTTGATATAGTTGAATTAAATGTGAAGATTATATTTCTAAATTTTGTGTAATTCAATATTATAAAATTGAAAAAAAAAGACTCTCCGCACAATGCGGAGAGAGTTGAACCAAGAGCGGAGTAAAAATAAAAAATAAAAAAAAGTGCAGAGAGAAAAAACATCTCCGAACAGTGCGGAGAGAGTTGAACCATGTGCAAAGAGTTGTGCGGAGAGTTGGCAAACTCTTCACACAATGTGGAGTAAAAAAAAATCTCTCCGCACAGTGCGGAGAGATGACAGACCAACTCTCTGCACAGTACGTAGAGCAAAAAAAACTCGCCGCAATGTGCGGAAAGAGTTAATCTCTTCGTGCAGTGCGAAGAGTTGGTTCGCACCATGGCAAAACTCTCCGCACAGTGCAGAGAGGAAAAAAATCTCTCCGCATAGTGCGGAGTAAAAAAACTCTCTGCACAGTGCGGAGAGATGACAAACCAGCTCTCCGCACAGTACAAAGAGAAAAAACTCTCCGTACAGTGTGGAGAATTGTTTTCAAATTCCTTAATTACAAGTCAAATTTCAAGATTACAAATTTTTCGTATATACAACGAAATAGAGTCGAAAAATATGACTCAAAATCAATTATGTCTTCTTTAAATTTCAGTCATAGTTTAATTTCTGAGTATGCAAATCATATTTATAGTATTGGAAAGAAGCTTTCTTGTGATTCATATAATGAAACAATATGTGAGCTGTGCAAAGAATGTGACATTGATAGTACCATGATATTACTTTCACAAATGGAGGCTATAGGATACCACCCAAATTCAATATTTTACACTTGCTTGATAACAGCTCTTGGACATTAGAAGTGGATACAATTTTCAATGAAATTATACTTTCGGTTTGTGGGCTAGGAATTAATGTGTTCAATGCATTGCTCAAAAGTTGTTTAAGAAAAGGCCTCTTGGAACTTGCAGATAAAGTTCCGAGAGTTTTTGTTTTTCTCTTCACACTGTGTAAAGAGATAGTTTGTCATCTCTCCGCACTTTATAGAGTTTTTTTTTTTTTACTCATGGGCGGAGATTTTTTTGTCTCATGGAGTTTATATATCTAAAATTATTATTATTTTTTTTTTAATGTTGTTGGCATGATACGTGTGTGGAAGAATATTTGTCAATCACCACAAATAAAATTCTTCACAAAATGAAAAAAATAAAAATGCATAATAAATCTTCTTATTAAGCTAATAAAATTATAATAATTTTTTTTTTTACAAATAACATAAAAAATCATTTTTATTTTCAACAAAAAAACACATTTAAAAATTAGTAATTTCATAACCACTTTTTTTTTTTATTCTCGAAAATACAATTATAAAAAAGGAAACAATATTATATTACAACATTTAATATTTAAAAAATTCAATATTAAATAAAATTTATACATTTATAACAAATTTTAAATCCATACATGCAGCTTACCGTATTTGCAGGTAGCTTACCATATATACAGCTTACCGTATTTACACCTTACCGTATATGCTGTCTATTGTATTTGCAATTTACCGTATTTTCACCTTACCGTACTTGCAGCTTACCATATATATTGCCTACCGTATTTGCAACTTGCCGTATACGCTGCCTATCGTATTTGCAGTTTACTGTATTTTTATATACCGATTTTTGCACTTAAAATTACCGAGACTGCAGAACACCGTACATTCACTTACCAAACCGAATTTCAAAAAAATTTCAGATTTTTTTTAATTTTTTCAATATAAGCATAAAATAAATATTAAATATATATGAAGCATAAAATATAAATACATATGAATATGAAGCTCAATCTTCAATTTTCTAATATTGTATTACACAAAATTTATAAATATAATATTCAGAGTCAACTCAATTATATTAACACTATCAAATAATACAAGCAAAATAATTTGTATAATCTCATATATTTCTTATTCAAATATGAAATATACAAGTATATTTTTTTCTAAATAACACAATACTATTATGCAATTGTAAAAATAATTTACAATTATTTTCTTATATCATGAAAATATTTCTAGATATTGCTTCAAAAACTTTTCAAAAAATTAAAATTCATACACTAATAAAAATACAATAAATGCAAAATTTGTGCAACGCACATGACAGTCACTGTGCGGAGAGATTTTTTTTTAATTTCGCACTGTACGGAGAGTTTGCCAACTCTCCGCACTGTGCGAAGTTATTTTTTTTACTTCGCACTGTACAGAGAATTCGCACGTTATGACATTATCCGCACAGAATTCTATCTCTCCGCATTGTGCGGAGAGTTTTACCATCTCTCCACTCTGTGCTGCCATCTTTTCGCACTATACGGAGAGATTTTTTTTTACTTCGCACTGTACGGAGAGTTTGACAAGTCTTCGCACATGGTTTACTATCTCTTCGTACTATGCGGAGAGTTTTTTCTTCCTTTTCTATTTCGCACATGGTTTTCCATCTCTCCACACTATATGGAAAATTTATTTTTATTTTTTTTAAAACTCATGTGCGAAGAGTTTTTTTTCCTCATGGCAGTTTATATTTACTAAAATTATTATTATTTTTTTAATGATAGTGGTATGATGTGTGGAAAAATATTTGTTTGATATAATTATTTTTTTAATGCTAGTGGGATGATGTGTGGAAGAACATTTGTTTGACATAAACAAAATGAAAAATAAAAAATGACATAATTATTTTTTTAATGCTAGTGAGATGATGTGTGGAAGAACATTTGTTTGACATAAACAAAATGGAAAATAAAAAATGACATCATGCATAGTAAAATTGGATTCATTTACAATTGCATGAATAATAGACTTTCATTTCCCTTTTTATTAGAAGTTAGATAAGTCAGTTGAAGAATGTTGGGATGAGAAAAATTTTCTCCGGTGGAATAAAGAAAACATTCACAAGACAAACATATTCATAGTTGAAATTATGCACTCAATTTGCTCCAGCCTCTTGCTTGTATGTTTTACTGCATTTATCAATCCAAAAAAAAAAAAAAAACAAAATTAAAATTAAAATATAGCAAGGATTTTGGAAAAAGCCAGAGTCTCTGGCAACGAAGGTCAAGGTAAACACGTGCAACCAAACCTCCGGCAAAGACCATCAAAGCAGTCCGTGATGTGTGGGTCTTGTTTTGGTCCATTAATTGGCTCAACATTTAACACCAAGAAGTGAGATTATTTTCTGCGTTCCTTGTAGACTTATGATTGCCAAATGGAGTAGACTTTTACGACTAGGTTGAAAATTATTTTCAATTTCATCCAAGGTTGTGGCGGTTTGGGCTAAATTCTTATGGAAAATGGTTCACAACTTAGGCCTCATAACCTCTCAAAAGAATTCGAGCCTATTAAATCTTTCATTTTATCTTTTGGGCCATGGGAATCTATTTCTTCTTCAAAATAATTTGTCTATGGAAAATTTTCTATCTACATCATTACAAAATAAAATTTGAAGATTTACTATGTGACATTTATAATTTAAGTAATACTTTGTGATACAGAAAATATTTTAAGAAATACTATATGCCAAATATATATCAAAACAGTCTTTCTAATTGAAATTTTTTAAATGACCCTAGGATTAAGGATCATTCAATATCATTTCCAAATTAATGAGTACAGAATTCAAAAAATCAGAAGTGGGCAAACCGTATCCCAGTGTGTATGTGGAGATAGTCATTGTTCTCATTATTTTCTATTATATCTATCCATCAAGAAGCTGTCGCTACTTTAGAAAGGTAATCATTCCTTCATTTTTTTCCTTTTTGTACATGTAATGTTTTCAGACCTTAAAATGAATTGTAATTCACGTTTCAAGAAGTTGCTTCAACTACATATACATTCAATTCGAAATGTGTAAATTTTTGTTCACGAATCAATTTACTAAATGTGTGATATTTTGTTCTTTTTAAGATCATTTTTTGTACTTGCATATGTTGCTTGCTCACTTTCAGCCAACTGAGATTAGGCAAGCACATCATTGGATGATGCCTCTTCGTCATTATTATTTTCTACCTCATGGATACATGATTTACCCAAATTGGAAATGCTAGATATACCTTGTGGCGTATTCCTGTTTGACTACTCACACAAACTCCACGATATACTAGTGTTCTCAATCTTAGAGTTCTCAGCCAATGCTTGCTTTCTGGGCAATTGCTCAATTTTCTTATCAACATAAAAACTAAGTAACATGGATAGATAGCAACGTTCGAAATGTTTAAATGTACAATATGGCAATATAATATATGGTTTGAATTTTGGGGATATGGTCTTGTAATTTTCAAACTAAATTCCAACTGTTACGTATATCAGATTCATATACATTTCCAATAGAAGTTTACAATTTCAAAATTATGAATAGAAAACACAATTTTAAAATCATGGAGTATGAATGAAGAAACAACAAAGAGTATAATACTGACATTTTCATATGTTAAAAGCCACTATAGCAGTAATGTGAAACATTTCAAAAGTTGAAATTAACTATACTGCTCAAAAGAATAGAATCTGCCATTGTTATTCAATATAAATAGACAAAAGAATACGTGACTTGTCATTCTATAGTATTCAATAACCACCCCTTCATCTTTCTGTCACGCCTAACCTTACGTGACACAAGGTCGAAATTTATATCATAGGCTTCAATAATCTTCTCACAACCATGTTTAAATAGTTGGCAAACCAAGTTAAATCTTGAAATGCCTAGATCGAATCTCTGTGAGTATTCTCTACATACTTTATCACATACAATCTACAATTAAAGTTGCAAAGGGTGGGAAAAAAAGGGTTTATAGTGACTGTGAAATAAACATATTGATTATAAATCCACATTCGACCATATCACATGCAACATGTGAATAAGAAAAGGATCATTGCAGCGACGGTTCCAAATCTTTCGATTTTTCACAAACTTTACCTTAACTTTCACTTTGTAATACCCACGTTCCCAAACCTTTCAAAAATTAGCATTGGGGTACAAATGAATGATTTCTGTAAGTTTAACAGTCTATAGACCTAATAAATTTGACTTTGACTAATAACTTCGAATTAAAAATGAAAAATATTAAACAAAAAAAATCAAAAAATCAAAACCTAGTCACTATTTACCTTCTTTCTCCCATACCCACCACCATCGTCACCCCACCTTCTCCTAAACCCAGAACTAGTTGGACCATTTTATCCCTTCCTGCCACCGCCACCTCCTCTACCTCCACCGTCATGGTATGCCAGCTGCAAAGAGGCCTTGTGCTACTATTGCTAATGATTTAGGGCACTATTATTATTAGAGGTAGAAGATAGGTGGGGCAAATTGCCAAATTCTCTCCAAATATGAAGATATGTAATAATCATTAATTATTTCTATTTTCTATGAGCTTGTAGACTGAATTGTTACTAGGATTTTACAGTATATAGAACCGTGGGAGCTGAAAATTGAGGAGGGAAGGAACCCATGGCTGCGTAGTGTGAATAGTCATGTTGGTAGGCAAAGGAGTATGATCGAGCACTGGATCTCCGAGAGAGCTGGCGAAGATTTGAGAGAATTTGCAGCTAGAGATTTGAGAAAAAAGCACTCCTCTGATTGTGAGCAATTTCGCAGCCAAAGAGCTAATGAGGAGGTGGGATGTGGGTGTGAGAAGAAGAAGATAAAAAATAGTGACTAGGTTTTGATTTTTTGTTTTTTTATTTTTAATTCAAAGTTATCATTTTGTCCATTTTAAAATTGGTTAAAATCAAATTTATTGGTCAACTAACGGTCAAACTAACAGAAATAATCTATTTGGACTCCAAATGCTAATTTTTGAAAGGTTTGGAACTATGAGTGATACAAAGTGTAGGTTAAAGTAAGGTTTAGGAAAAATCAAAAAATTTGGGATCGTTGCTAAAGTTATACCTAAAAAAAGGATGCGGAGAAAATCCAACTCCTTAACAAAAGATCAACTGTTCTACACTTGAATAATTCCAAGGATTTCTCATCCATGCTTTGTTATCAACTTCTATAAAAATTGTTTCATTTTGTGTTGATGATTTCGATTTCTTGAGAAGATTCTAGATGGAGAATAATAGGAATGAATATGAATCGATGTGAACTAGGGAATTTTGAATGTAAAATTATAGTAAGGGGCATGTTTGGCCGAAAAAATTCAGCTCATAATTAATTATCTAGTATGAATGATATTATTATGGTAAGGGATGTGTTTGGGGGAACCAATCTAGCTGGGTTTCGATTTCAAGTATGGGTGAGGCGATTTCTTCATTTTTTATTTTACTATATTTTCTACAGTAATTCTATGATAAAATTAATTACAAAGTAATTCTTGAAATTTTACGTAATACTAGGTAAGGGGTGTAATTTCCATTTGTGTCTACGGTCATTCTTATGAGCTTTGGATAATTGGGGCCAGCATTTAATTTCCTTGGGATCTTTTGATACTTATATGGATTATTATTATTGGGCCACTGTAATTTATTCCGGGAAGACTACATAACTACAACATTATAAAAACACATTTCATAAATAACAAACTCATTGAAATATTTCAAAAATCAGATGGTAAATATATTTATTAAATATTAAACTATAATATAATATACATTAATTATTTCACTTCATGCCACCGTACTCACCCCATCCTATCACCCCACTACACTACCTTCCCTTCATCTCTCCGCCGGAGACCGGAGATAGCCATCGGCTCCGGCAACTATTCCACCAATTATTCTGGCTCCGATGATAGAAAAATCTCCAAAAATTGTGATGGTCGTAGTAGTGCATTGTACTTATCAGATTTGCAACCGTGTTATTGTGACCATACCTGTGTTATATGTGACCAATTCGTTGACTTATGTTATCTAAGAATCACCGCGACCAATTTTGCCTTTGGTGTGACTAATTGTGACCAAATTTGTATTGAATATGACTGTCTGTGGCCAGATCAATCTCAAGTCACAATCAGTCACAATCAATACAAAATTGATCACAAACAGTCACAACCAGATCTTGGATAGAAAAATCAGATCTCCGACCACCATAGCAAATCTATTTGAAAAAATAATAACCACAAGTACTACTAACATCTTTAACTCAAATTGATGACCATAAATACTACATTTACCTTAAATCCACAACAATCATCACTACCATAACTTCCATCAACCCTTCAAAAAACACCAACCAACACCACTACACTTCTCTCATGAAACTCCGATGAGAAAAGTGGTAGGTGGTCGGAATCTAGAGAGTGGGTGGGAAAGAAGTCGTAGATCTGATTTTTAGGTAAGAGAGTGCCGAACTAATTTTTGGGGAAAGAAATAGAATGTGTGGGTTAAAAATTGATACAAGATTTAGGGTAAATTGATACGAGGTTTGTGACCAAGTTTGTATTCAATGTGACTGTCTGTGAATAGATCAATCCCAAGTTACAATCGGTCACAATCAACACAAAATATGTCACAAATAGTCACAACCAGATCTCGAACAGAAAAAATCAAATCTCCACCCACCACAATAGATCTGTTCGAAAAAATAGTAACCACCACCACTACTAACATCTTTAACTCAAATTCACAACAATAATCATCACTACCATAACTTCCACCAACACCTTCAAAAAACACTAACCCATTGATTACTGAATATTTCTCAATAAAGATTTTCAAGATTCTTCTTCACTGCGCCGAAAAGGGAGATGGTTGGGGGGTGGTAGTAGAAAAAGAGAGAGAGGATAGAGCGAAGAAAGATGTGGGAAAATGAAAATATCTGAGGCTTGAATTTGGGAATGAAATGGGGATGGAATGGGCTTCACTGTGCCGAAAAGAAAGATGGTTGGGTGGGTGGTTGTAGAGAGAGAGAGAGAGGTGGGAAAATGAAAATACTTGGGGCTTGGATTTGGGAAGAAAATGGGTGGACGGGGCGGTGGTACGTTGGTTTAATTAAATTTTCATTAATTATAATTATTAAATCTAATTAACACCTGATTTGTGAAATGAAAATTAATCATCCTTATTTTTGAAAAATAGTCTTTAAATGTAGGTTTCTAGATAATTTTCCCATTTATTCCCACTTCTACATCTACGCACTCTAATTGGGCTGTTCCTAAACCCCTTTAAGGCCTCGATTAGGCCTGAATTTTGGCATGTTCCATTTGGGCTGTCCCTAGTTCTAATTTGCAGCCTACATACTCGGGCATATATCGAATAAGATTTTGAGCTTAGATCGACTTTGCAGGGACAAAAGTTGGCAGGCACCTGTTTGATTAAAATACAAAATTTCATCATGTTCATTCGATAAATTACATCTTCATTTAACCAATTTTTGTTTTCAATACGAACAAGAATTTTACATTAACTTATTGAAGGCCTATACGGTTTTATTATCCTAAGTAGACATGAACACATGCTGTCAAAACAAAATAGAACTTGGCCTGCATTACATTTATCCCACCTCAATAATCGATTTGGTCAAAAATGCAAGTGCTCCATATTTTACATGGATTAATTGGAGGTTAATTGGATTGAATTTTACAATTTAATCTTGTCTTTTTGGAGATTAAACGTTCTACAGAGTTGACACTACCCAAGAAATTTGAGAATTATTTGCAAACCATTCTATATTAACTTTTTGAGGCTTCGCATGTTCGAGGCAAGCTTTAAGAGAGTCTAATACCCATAGCTTGAGATTTCCTCGTATAATCCTTAAACATCACCCTTTGTGAAATTGCGTCACCTTGTAGCGGTTCATAATCTCATTGATTTTACCGATAAATACAAACCTATTGTGATTGGTAGTGGTAAAGACATGCCAGCTTAGGTTCTTGTGAATTAGGCGCCATCCTTTTTCTGGGATATGCTTCGTCGAAGGCCTTGTTTCCTATTCTTGCAAGATCTGCCTTTGATGACATTTCTTAAGGTACAAATAAAGTATGAAGAAGTTTAGGAAATTTTTTGTGTTTTTCACGATGCATTTCATACAAAGTCAAATCCCTTTATATATCTGAATGTATAGTGGGAGGAAAGTAGCTAAGAAAAATCTGAACGAAGTGGCCTATGTTCTTGTGAGGTTCCTTTTAGAGAACTTTTCAAATCCATAAATTTTAGACTAATAATAATAGAAAAGGTAATATTACTACATCTTATATCACTTCAATACATATAACAAAGTGTTACAGACTTCATCCATACCCTTAAAACTTCCAGGTGATCACTAGTATTTACACAACCGACTCCACTTTTGTGTCATACAAAGGAAGCATACTTATTTGTGCCTATATACATCCTATTACATATAAAACACAGTGCATAAAAGAGAGCCTTCGTTACATATAAAACACAGTGCATAGAATCTAAGCCACAGCTTGAGATTTCCTCCTATAATCCTTGACCATTACACCTTCGTTAAACTGCAACACGTCATAGCAATTAATATTCTCTTCTGGTTTTACCTGATGAACACGAGCCTGTTGCATAAGAACTGGACCTTCTATTTTCTTGTGAATAAGGTTTTCGTTGATTAGACCTCGTGTTTTTTCCAAAATATGCATCAAGTATGGCGAAGCCTTCTTTTCCTATTCTTGCAAGATCTGCCTTGGACGACATATTTTAAGGTTGCAGAAATGAGTATGCCAAGGAGTTACAAGGAATTGTTTTGTGTTGTTCTTGATGCATTTGATACAAGTGACGGCCCTTTATATGGAAAGCTCAATGTCTAGTGGGAGGACAAGTTAGATAAGAAAATTTTAAAAACATAGTGGCCAGTGGATTCCTATCTCGTGAGATTCCTTTCAGATGTGTAATGGGCACTTCCGCAGTCAATAATTTTGAGATTAATATTCTAAGAGAAAAGCAATAATGGGTTTTTTTTTTCCAAGTAGCGTTACTCAGTTTGCTTTATACTTCAAAACTTTTGACAGATACGATTTAACTAACAGGATAACTTCACCAATAAACTTGGATTAATACATGATAGCATTAGCAGCAAATGATCACATGTAATAAGCTCAAAATTTCAGAAAATTGTTCATATATTGTTGGACATTACAATCCATCTTTTATTTCCTTCTATTCTATTTCGCTTTTTGGCATATATGATGAGCTAAGTCACTTGGGCTGAGGAGAGAGTTTTTGTCTAAAAATTTTATTGTTAAGCTTATTCAATTCTTTTCATTCTATTCTCTTGTTGCATAGCATGAAGTCTAATAAAATGTGTATAAGGTTACCCTAATATTTTCAGGGGAGCTGGTTTTGAGGGTAGGACATCTGAAAAATCTTTTATCGAAAACTCAACTCAACTAGCGAACATGACTCTCATAATGAGAATGAACATTTAGTAGTTTTTTTTTTTTTTTCCTTTTTTTCTTTTTCCTTCTTTTTTTGGATTTATTTGTTTTGTTATGTTCATTGTGCATAATATTACTTTGTTGGAAGAAATTAGGGCTTAATCTCTAACATATCATGTGCTATTAACCTAGGAATTTAAAGGACAGAAAAATGAGTAAAACCTTTAATATTGGTACAAATATTGAAATATTATTGTGTATCCAAAAAAATTGCACCCTTATCTTCTTTCCAAATAATTAAGATTCTAAAGCATATAACGCGTCATGCTTTCTTTCCAAAGCATTCTTAGTTCCCCTACCTGGGAGATATATAGTTATTTGTTCATAGATATTGAAAAAATTAGAAAAGATCTCATGACCTAGTTTCACCTACACTACTTTAAGCCCTTGTTTGTTACACATTTTTTGGGAAATTAAAGAGTTTTCAATAGTATTTTTTAGAGAGTGTGTGATAACAAATAAAGAAACTTCATTGATTTGTATATAGAGTATTTTATCGTGTGAATATGTGGTAGAGAATGATATTTTTTGCAAACAATTTTAAATTTTAAAAAGGCCAAACAAGCACTAAAATTATTTCACATCAATTAGGCTTTTGATGATGAAATGAATTTTCCATTGACATAAGCAACGTGTTGAAGAAAAATTTCAAAAGAATTAATTCATTTCGTCCCTACTTAAGCCATCCAAAATCTAGTTTTGGTACTTTGCGTGTCAACATAGTATGAGAACCTTTTATTTATTGAATGGAATAAGATTCTATTAGAAGTGGCCATTATTAACTGAACTAACGAAACAAAATTCATATCTAACTTTCCATATTATACAGACTAATCATTAAAATGTTCAGTCTAATCTGAATCTGATCCCCTGCCTAAACCATTATGAAACTCTTGTTAAAGACAATTTAAACAGTAAAAGGTGCCTTAGTAAAAGTTACATCCATAAGTTCGGAAGTTGACACGAAGATTTGAAGATCACAAGCATATCATGGACCAAACAGCACTCAAGAAAGTGATTACATGATTAAATGTAAAAAGTAACTTTTTTTGTCAAACACACTTGATTTTTTTAGAAGTTATTTTCTGGGGATACCAACCAACAAGAAGTTAAACTTTATTTACGATAAATTTGTAGTCGATTGTATAAATCTTTTTCATGTATCTCGTTATTCAAATATTTGATCTGCCGTCATCTGCAGGCATTGGAAAAATGCCTTGTTCATGCTTAAAAACATTCAGTGGATCTATCAGTGTGTTGGCTTTAACCAATCTGTAATAATTTTTCAAGAAATACTTTCATTGCTTCTCGATCTCTCAATTTAGACAAGAAGTCCAACCACAACGTTGTCTACCGCAAGTGACACGACCCGTCCCGACTCAACCTAATTGACTCGACACGTGTCGTGCGCCAGTAGTAGATGCCAGCTAAATGTCGGACCCACCACCAAGGCAAACTTGACCCATTTTGACTGTGCTAATTTCTATGAAAATGTTGACAGAGATTCCCCTGTAACATGGACAAAACCAACCTGAAAAATCATCAAAATCTCAAATAGACATTTAAACCAAAAGTTTTGGAAACCACCACTTCCTCTAATACCACCACAACTACTACAAAATATAACAAAATTCAACTAAGTGTTTCTACAACATCATCCTGTCAACATGCAAGTATTACATCACTTACAAACTCTTCTACAAATATGCTTGTCACCCAAGATTAGACAATTACTTAATAAACATAAGTTTCCCAACTATTCATTACATGCTTATGAAACGGTCTCTTTTGCTTCAGCAGGCTTTCCCAAATATCTCAAAATCGACCTTCTCCTGATAGGAAAACATGGTAAAAAGATATGAGTTTATAACTCAGTGAGTGGATAGTTGAAAATAAATAAACTTTTCCATTTATGCTATTTTCTGAAAATTCTTGCACTATTTAACGTTAAGAACTTCTAAAAAAAATAGTAACACTTTAAAAAAAAAAAAAAACTATACATAATCATATCATAATTTCTTGGACATAATTCTAGAAAGGCAACTGTATAACATAATGACTATAAATACTCTGATCATATCATAATTTCTTGGACATAATTCTAGAAAGGCAACTGTATAACATAATGACTATAAATACTCTGATATCCATGAAAAATTATGAAATATTGCTGCCTTAATACTATAAGATGAAAGCTTTATTCTGAAAACTGAATTAACTGAATTCCATAATCTGAAATCTAATAATAGAATAAATACTGAAAAATCACACCAAAAAGAGTACCCAATGAATAGCCTTACTCATGTACAGAGTAATCTCGATGTACAAGACAAAGCCATTCAAATCTGATAACTGATAATCTGATAATCTGGTCATACATACGCAGAGCTGCCCCAAAGGCTAATCACCCTAGTACACGGCCCAAAGCCTATGTGTGTACGAGAGTGGGTCCCAAAGACCTCTGATAATCTGGTCATACATTATGGAAATACATTCACAATAGTGCAGAGTGGGTAAAATCACTGTAAGTAGTCATACACTGTGGAAACACATTCACATCAGTGCAGAGTGGGATAAAATCACCTGGGTACTTTCTGATGGTTTTAAAATAATTTTAGCTATACTGAATCATTTATATTCATAAAACATGCTAGTCAAATGATTTAATTAAACTGAATTTAACTTTGAAAGCAATTGTTAATAAAATCCAATTTATTCTAAAAATCATGCTATAAAGTCAACTTTATACAATAAATAACTTTAAAATATAATGAAGACTTATTTATGAAAAATAAGTTTTATCCACTCACAAGGTATGAGCTACAAGCTAGATAGGCTGATAGACGTTTCCAATCGCCTCGTTACCTCCTGAAATACGATAATGATAACCAATTTATCCACTATCGAATCGAGAAACCTTAATATCTAATAATATAACATAATTTAAATGGTCTTGGTACTTAAATAAATTCTCAAATTTTCCTTTATTAATTGGAGCTAATCACACCTTATAATCCCTTGGTTAATCACTAATTTAGAAGATATCAACCTTACCTCCTTTCCTTTTCTTTTTCCCTTCTTCTTTTCCTTTTTCTTTTCCTTTTCCTTTTTCCCTTCTTCTTTTCCTCTTTTTTCTCTTCTTTCTCGGTCTCTGCTTCCCGTAACTCATAACATAATTTAAATGATCTTGGTACTTAAATAAATTCTCAAATTTTCCTTTATTAATTGGAGCTAATCACACCTTATAATCCCTTGGTTAATCACTAATTTATCAACATAACCATCATTTCAAATTTAAAACTAATTTTACTCTCCAATCTAATGAAACTAGTAATCACAATTCCACCCACATAATATACATTTGTTCTATAAAATCAATTCCCAAGTGAAATATTTCATTTACATAATCACTTCACAATTAATTAATTAAAATCCCCAAAATCGGATTCTAGGGTTTTCCCAAAAATTTGACATCTCCATACCTTGCTGAAAATTTGAAATGAATAAATCCCCACACTTGAGCTCCAATTTGTGCAAATATCCCTAAAATTCGACATATTATTCAACAAGTTAAAACCCTAAAAATTTTAACATAATTCATACTTTATCACCTAAAACAAATGGAAAATTTCAACCCAACTGATCCTTAAACAATTGAACCTCCTTAATAATGGATATGGCTTCAATATTTCAAAAATTAAATCAGTGTATTTCCTAGGTTTATGATTTAAAAATAATGGCTCATAGAATCTTAATTAAGAATTTTTCTTATTTTTCTGTTAAATATATGTGGCAATACTGTCCAACACTATTCAAAATTTGTTCTTAATATCCACAAAGGAGAGGTGAATATTCTAATTTCTGAATTTTTATTTGATTCCATCAAAAGAACATAAATTTTACTTAATTTTAGCTTAAAATTCAATAATATCCAATCCAATTTACCAAATGACTGCTCAAGTAATCATGTCTTTGAGTGGATTATTTGATTGAATCTCTGGATAATTTTTGCCAGTTTTTTCTCCAAAGCATTCAGCATATGACATTTTTTTACGTACCTCCATTAGTTTGCATGGCTTTGCGTTAATTTCGAATTGCAAGAACTAACAACCTCAAATTTCTGAGCAGAAATTGAGGGTCTGTGCATCCATGGCGGATTTCATTACCATTTGTTTCTTATATAAATATCACTTCAAATTATCGGCAAATTAACCATTCAATAAAACATCGGAGTTCAAGGGGATACAAAGAATAAATCAGAGACCCCTTAGGAGCTCTGCAAAGAAATATAAACCAAAAAAATAATTAGAAAATCAGTGGAAAAAAGTCAAAAAATTTAAAACACTGATAAGCTTAAAAAATTGGATTAGCAAAAATGGGTTCGGATGGTTCCGGTGGAACGAAAAAGAAGGTCGCCGTTGCCGGCCTTGCTTCAGTTCTCCTAGTGGCTATGGTTGTTGCCGTCGCTGTTGGTGTCAATAAGGGCGGCGATAGCGGCAGCTCGTCTGGCGACTCCAGTAGCGGTGGTGGTGAAATCAGCTCCTCGACCAAGGCGGTTAAGGCCATTTGTGCCCCCACCGATTACAAGGAAGCTTGTGAGGAAAGCCTTGCCAGTGCCAACAGCAGCGACCCTAGAGAACTCATTAGGACTGCGTTTGAATTTACAGTGAGAAATATTGGCGAAGCCATTAAAAACTCGTCTCTTATTAAGGAAGCTCAAAAGGATCCGATGACGTCTCAGGCCCTGGAAACATGCAAAGATCTTCTTGAAACCTCCATTGATGATCTCAGGAGGTCTTTCGCAAAAGTTGGGGACTTCGATCCTAGTAAGATGGACGACTATGTCGCCGACGTCAAAACATGGTTAAGCGCCTCAATAACTTATCAGGTATTCAATTTCAAAGTCTCATGCTAAAAGGTCAACATTTTCATATATAAGTGGTTTTAAACTCGTACCATTAACGTGCTCGAAAGATGGTGACTTGTTTGACATCACTGATATTGAAATTTGACTACGTAGTTAAACTTCAAAGGGACCAAATCACAAGTCTGAACTTTTTGAACTACCATATTGGATCTTGCAGTTCCTTTATTTCAGATTTGAGCGATGTGCGATTTTTTTCTTTACACCAGGAAACCTGCATTGACGGGTTCGAGAACACCACCACCGACACCGGGGAGAAGATGAAGAAACTCCTGGCAAGCGCTAACAAGCTCACTAGTAATGGCCTCGCCATGGTTACAGACTTCGCCCAGATTCTTTCTGGCCTGCAACTCGGAAGCTTTAGCCGAAGGCTCCTGTCTGAAGACGGCATTGAATCATTCGTCGATACTGCATCCCGTAGGCTTCTTGCAACCAATGTGGCTTCGCTCAAACCTAACGCAGTTGTAGCACAAGACGGCAGTGGAAAATTTAAAACTATTACGGACGCAATTAGGAGCATTCCCCCGAAAAACAATCAGACATTTGTCATTTTTGTCAAGGCTGGTATTTATAAAGAGTATGTCCAGATCCCAAAGAAAATGAACAACATTGTTTTGGTCGGAGAAGGACCGACTAAAACAAGAATCACGGGCAACAAGAACTATGTTGATGGTGTTTTGACCTTCCACACCGCAACGGTTGGTAAGTTACACATTTAACGCTCAAATTTAGTATTTCGTATTCTCTCTTTTTTCCGAAAAATAACGTTTTCTCTTGTTATTTTGGGTTCGATTTCGATTTCTGTTTACATTTTTGTGCAACTTATGTTGATTTTAGTAATGAGACTTCGCTGTGTTTGATATTGAGCAGCCGTAAATGCCGATGGTTTCATAGCCAAGGACATTGGATTCGAGAACGCGGCTGGGCCAGACAAGCACCAGGCGGTAGCGCTCCGAGTTTCCGGCGATAACGCGATCTTCTACAATTGCCACATCGACGCATACCAAGACACACTCTACGCACACGCCTACCGCCAATTCTATCGTGACTGCGTGATCTCCGGCACCATCGATTTTATCTTCGGAGATGCCTCCGCTGTGTTCCAGAACTGTAAAATGGTGGTCCGTAAACCAATGGACAACCAAGGCTGCATGGTCACCGCTCAGGGCCGAAAAGACCGCCGTGGTATCGGAGCAATCGTCCTCCAAAACTGTAAGATCACGGCGGAGCCTGATTTCCTCGCCGTCAAACCCGCACTTCCGGCATACCTCGGCCGCCCATGGAAGGAATACTCCCGAACCATAATCATGCAATCTGATATCGACGGATTCATCGCTCCGGAAGGATGGTCGCCGTGGGCCGGCACCTGGGGGCTTGACACATGCTACTACGGCGAGTACCAAAATCGGGGACCTGGATCAAACACCGCTAATAGGGTTACATGGAAGGGAATTCAGAAAATTACTCCACAAATTGCTGAGAGTTTCACTCCTGGACAATACCTCCAGGGTGATTCATGGATCAAACCAGTCGGATTTCCCTATGATACCGGCATGATCAAAGTGTAAATAAATTATTATTCGTTTAATTTTTTCTTCGTAATTGAATTTTTATTTTTTGGTCACGCAATTTTCTTTGCCTCTCCTGATATTGCTAGCTAGAGATCAAAAAAGAAAATGGCAATTTTCGAGCAAGAAATAAGATGTACTGGAAATATTATATTTATTATTCAGATTATTTTCGTAAATTCTTTAATACTTTCAAGCCTTGAAGAGTTAAATTTTGGTCTGAGATAAATTGCTAATGTGAATTATTATATGGTAAGTGCTTTGAAGTTATTTTTAATACATAGAAATAATCAAATAATATACAACTACTGCACTATAAGTATCAAATTTCTAACAAATTTGTCAAATAACATACATTAAATCCCAACCCCAATCCCCACCCCCACGACCCGAACACTCACCACCCCACCCACCTCATCCAGGGGTGGACCCAGACGACTTGACTTAGGGGGGCAAAAATAAAATTTATAGGATATCTTCTAATAAAAAAACTAAGGAAAAAAAAAAGCTAAACAAAAATTTTTTTTCCCCAAAATCTAGGGGGTTAATTGCCCCTATAAACCCCCCAGGTCCGCCCCTGATCTCACCCCCTCCCTAAAAAATTTTCAGAAATTCAAATTCTCTTATGGAGATTACACTCGATCCCATGGAACCACATCCACTCCACCCCCATAAAATGTTTAGAAATTGAAAATCTTTTCTGAAAATTACACCTTCCCATTCCACCTGTAGAGGATTTTCAGAAATTTATTTATTATTATTATTATTATTATTATTATTATTATTATTATTATTATTATTATTATTATTATTATTTTGGAGATTACATCGCACCTACTAGCTAACTGTTTGTTCTATGACCAAATTTATTATTTGTGACCATACATATGTTATATATGACTAATTGTGGCCAAATTATTTTCAATGTGACTGCTTGTGATCGTCTAATTTATAATTGTATGTAACCAAATCACTAACCTATGTTAGCTGTAACTAAATATAACCAAATTTGTTTTCAGTGTAATTGTTTGTGATCAGGTCAACCTTAATTATGACACTATGTAACCAAGTCACAATTGGTCACAATTAACACAAAATTCGTCACAATCAGTTACAATAAGCATATACGTGATCACGTAGGATCAGTACAAATAGATATGCACACACTGCAGACCATCACCACAATTCACCATGAGTCACCATCACCATCACCTCAAATGCATCACCACTACTACCTTTAGCTCAAATTCACAACCATAGAGACTACCTTCACTGACCTATGTTTTCTGTGACTAAATTTGTCTTATGTGACCATGTCAATTTAATTTGTAACTGCATGTAACCAATTGCCATCGCCGCCGCCACCACCATTCCCAACAATGGCGAGAACCAAACATGCACCAGCTCACCACAATCACATATACCAACAACAATAGAACCATTGTCGCCTACACCACCACCAACAGAACCACCCCACATATCAGAAAATCATTGGCTTCAATTGCAAAACACCAATAACCGTGTTAAAACTTTGGCTAAACAACAGATCTGATAAAAAAAACTACCTACTACTAAAAATTAACAAACATTAAAAAATATAAAAACCTACACGTATCTACTGTTCTTTGATAATTTCATATTTCAAGTTGGCAGACAAAGATGTGAGCTGAGATGACGAGAATGCCATTGACTTTGTTGGAGATTGATGTCGATATCGAAGAACTGGCGACGAACTAATGGAAGCACCCTCAAGATGGGGCTAAATCTTGTGCAGCAGTAGTGGCTCCTACAACGGCCGCGAATTGGCTGTTCATGGCGGTTCACTTCGCCTCATATAGAAACATAACGCTGCATGTAGCAAGGGCTGTAAATAGATCAGATATGGATCGGATCACCCAAATCCAATTCGATCCGATGATACAACGAATATTTGATTGTTAAATCCATATTCGATTTGCTATATTATCTGATATCTGATCCAATAACCTAATCCAAAATTAAAAAAATTAAAAAGATAAAAAAATTATATTAGTCAACTTTTAAGCCCTAAAATTAAAAGGCCAAAATAGCTTTTTATCCAATTCTTAGCCCACATATTTATAGATTGTAATTTTATGATATTATAGTAAGTATTCGATGTGAAAAGTGAGAAGTTGAGAATAATGAAAGCAACTCTAACTATTGGCTCCTTTGGTTGTTTAATTGATAAATTGATATTATTTTTATCTTATTTTAATTTATTAAAAAAAATTAGATCTCTTCAATATATTTCAATGAATAATATTATATTATTATTTAATATTGTTTATTATTTGGAATTTATGTGTATAGTATAATACAAGTTTGAAAATATAAAAAATTGTGTGTAATAAATTATGAGATAATAAATAAAATATATTATATTATTATTATAATAAATCGAACCGGATTATTATCGAATTGGATTGACATATTTTCATATTTGCTTCATTTAGGACTTGTTTGAATCACATTATTTTCAAAAAATATATTTTTCAACAGTAATTTGATATCATTTCAAGTACACTTTCTTTAATAAAATAATATTACAAGCAAATCTAATTTTTTTTTATTTTTTAACCACACATTTCTCATTGATTTGACATGAATAATACATTTCCCCTGAAATGTGGCTCAAACATGGGTTTAATTTACAAATTATTGAATTCAGATCTTAATTGGATTATCGAACTAAAACCTTAAACCTATCTCTCATTAATTTCATCGATTTCAAATCAAAATTTAATCCATTATCAGCCCTACTACAGCTGCTTTCTCCAACTGTTCTGCTCCGTCAAAGAAATTGTACGGAGAATATGGGGTTGGGTTGGGTTGGGTGGGATGGGATGGGATGGGGAGAGTGGTGGTAGAGAGAGAAAAGAATGATCCTATGGCTATGTTTGGTAGTCATTTTTTTCAAAATGCATTTTTCTCTCTCTTTTTTCAATTACACATTCTTTATTAAAATAATATTATACGCAAATCAAAAACTTTTTTCCTTATTTTTCAACCACACATTTCATATCAATTTACTATTGTAAAATGTATTTTTACATAAAAATAACTATCAAACACCCCTTAGATTTCAAAGTTCAGGTGGGTAGGGTTATTATGTAGATTAAGTTTCGTTAATCTTTTATCAATTACAACTAACGATATCTGATCACCATCTTATATATATGAATTTTAAAATAAATTCCCTTGTTTATGGAAATTAATCTTTCAATGTAGATTTCTAGGTAATTTTCTCTTAATACATTGATGATCAAGTTGAAACATCTTGAATAGAAAACAAATTTTAAACCTTGATTGTTGTATATTAAAATCAAATTTTTAGTAGATTTTGATAAAATATGTGTTCGAAAAGTTGTGATCTCATAAAATTTGTGGTAAATTTTAACTTTTTTTTTATTAATTTTTAATCTACATCAAGTGGGATTTAAATCAATTTAGCTCCACTTTGCCATTTTCCACAGCTCAATACTAGTAGTTCAAATTATATACTTTGTAGACTATGTAACACTTGACAAAAACAATAATAATTTGTTAATTATGGTATCTAGTCATATTGAGTAGCATAATAATCATGCCATAAGATTTCAAATTGTTACAAAATTGATATTATTCAAAAATTTAATTAGTGATAATGAACAGCATCCATATATTTTGTTGGAAAATACGCATTTGAATTTTACATAAAGAAATCTATATTATTACAATTTTTTATTGTCAAACTTAATCCAAAAATAAAAAATAAATGCAAGATTGATGGGATTTCCTAAGATTATGTTTGGCCCGTTATTTGTGCTACTATATTCTATTTTTCTAATTGAGCAGCTTAAATGTCAAAGTGCGACTAGACTGCTACAATGTTCAATGTCTTAGCTGATAATTAGGCTTCCTTTGCCAAGCAATTTTTTTTTTTTAAATAGATAAAACATACTTATTATTCATATATTTCGTAGGACTCACAAATATTTACCCATTTATTATGGAAAAAATACATAACTACAATACTTTAGGTATACAATTTCACATTTAACAAACTTACAAAAAGATTTCAACAATCAAATGATAAATAACAATGATATATTTTATATATTTACAAGATTAATAATAATAACAATTTCAATATATACAAGACAAATTCTCCATCTACACAAATATCACAATCCATATTAACGTAATAACCATCATTCGTTGTATTAAAAATGTGAAAATATTCGTCTACATATAAGTAACAACCAATAATCACAGTCACATTAATCACAACCACGCAAGGTCATAGTCACAATTACACAATTTGTAGGTCATAATTATAAATTTAATCCCAAAATACATATTTTTATAGTGCACAAATTATTTATTGGTCACAACGTACCAAATTAACTTATCACAACTTATTATAGTTACAAAATATCAAATTAATTGGTCATAACTTATTTAATGATCATAAATTAACAAATTAATTGATCATAACTTATTTATCGATCACAAAGACACAAATCGTCGGTCACAATTATTAATTTAGGCATAATCACACTTTTTAGGTCACGTATTATTTATTGATCTCAAATTACTCGTTTTATTAGTCACAATTACCTAATAATTGATCAAAATTACCCAATAATCACAATTTATTTCTCGATCACAAGTTACTTTTTTTTAATCACGTTCTTCTATAAAATAATATTGTACGCAAATTCAAAACTTTTTTTTTAATTTTTAACTACTCATTATCTGTCAAAATACATTTAAAAAAAAAATGGGGCTCAAACAGGTTCTTCGTTACAAAAGTACACATTTTTTTTAGGTAACATATTATTTACTAGTCATAATTTGTTCGTTTTATTAATTACAATTATACAATAGTTGGTCACAATATCATATAATTTATGATCACAAATACGTACTGGCACAATCAGAAAACATCATAGTCACAAATCACAAAATTTATAGGTTATAACTTATTTGTCGATCATAATTAATCAAATTAGTTGGCCCAGATTTATTTATCGATCACAAATTATTTCTGAGTATCAATTTATCAAATTGATTGATTATGACTTATTTCATTATTATAAATCACAAATTTTAATGGTCGCGCTAATTTCTTTCTTGCTCCACATACGTATAGTCCCAGCACAACCTACGTCAAGTATCTTGCTCATTGCAGAGGAAAATTAAGAGCAAGATTTAGAACTTCATTTACAGACCATCCCAATTCTTTCTTTCTCTCTCTCTCTCCCCCCCCCCCCCCCCGCCCCCCACCCCG
>NC_036258.1:5282149-5298350 GCF_002742605.1 Olea europaea var. sylvestris | reverse complement strand
TTTTTCCCCCCCCCCCCCCCCCCCCCCCCCCCCCCCAAAATCTCTTTCCAAATCTCTTTTCAATTCCGTCCATTTCCATCTTTTCCTCTTATTTTCTTCTCTTCCTAGTTTTGCGATTGCCGCTCAATCAATTTCCACTCTATATATCCACATATTCAAGTATGTATCCATGTTTTTATACATTCGATTTATCCCAAGAAGCTGCTAACTTGGGTCAAAAAACACAAAAATCTCCACCAGACAGAGAATTCAAATTATGAAAATTGGCGTTTTTATCTTAAACATTCAACTAACTATCAATCACTGAACATTTAATAATATTGAGTTCTTAAAAATTTAATTTGAGTTAGGGCTTCGGATGTTCACGTGTCATCTTTTTGGGGAAAATTTAGAAAAAAAAAAATGGAAAGATGAACTCAATGTAACGGGAAGCAAAACACTGAATGAAGTTTCTCGATCCTCTCGCACCGTAGTCAATAAAATTGTGATGGGCAACTATAATTTTCCATTATTGAAGAACTATAAGGAATCGAGCATTCTTGAAGAACCCCGCACGAAAATTGCACAGAAGAACTCTGTTACATGTTGACACACTTGGCCGACCTATTGGGGCCCATGGCCCACTTCTACCGAATCATGTGGCATCTTATCCGAGGCCCCCAGGCCAACAAGAGTAGATCAGCATACTGCAACCACGCCCATGACGTGGCCCAAGTGCTGACGCGAAGTGGATATGCAATGTGGTCTTCTAATCGAGGCCCATCACTCCGAGGCCTTGAGGCTCTAAGCAGCACTCCTCCCCAAAGATCCGGTCTCACACAATGATCCTTTCTGATGGATTGATGGGACACACAACATAGAGTGCAAGTGTCTTCTCTTGTCAATGTAGTGGCGGAGCTGCCGACTAATAAATGTGTAACAAGCTAGGAAGTCAAATGTGATACCTATAATTTGACATGTAGACTTATGAGATGAGGCCACGTGTACTCCAAACCAAGTTATAATACTATAAATACTCCCCATATATCTCTCACAAGGATAATGCAAGATTCAACACAAGAACAAAAACAACATTATTTACATTTTACTCTCTTGCAACATACATGAATTCATACTTGCATTCTACAAATATCAATTGGTAATTATTGTACAATCGTCATGCAAATATCTCGTCGGATTCCGAACGTTCTCGTCCTGCACCTTTGAGTCACTCCCACGCCCTCTTTTGCTATTATTTCTAGACCATCCACGTGTCTTAACGTGTTCGACCAGGCTTACGTGTAAGCGGGTGGGTCCGATATTTGTTAGCAACATATTCTGGGGTCAACAGATTGGCGCCGTCTATGGAAAACCATACTATAACCACGAGCAACTGTGTGGAGAAAGCTTATCGAAAAGAATATTTAGGCATCCCCTTTGAAAAAAGATTTGTTTTTGGAAAATAACAAGTGGAAGCCCCATAACTTGGCAACTATTTGGAGTTGGAATAGAAGAGAATGAGTTCAGACGAGGATGTACCCCCTAGGAGGGTAAGAAAAATGTGGGAATACCTCCACCGACAGTTATCCTTACAGCCCAGCATCGACCTCACCACTACCACAAAAGAGGTGGCATGCGGATGGCCGTTCAGCTGGCGAGAGAGATGGCCATCATGGCCGTGAACATAAAGGACATTGCTAGCCAAAACATGGTCATGAGAGAACTCATAGCCCAAATGCAGAGCCAGGAAGGCTTCTCTATTCCTCCCTATGCACACTAAGATCATTACGACCAAGATGAGGAAGTTCAAAGCCAAATGGCTATACCGCCAGAATACAGTCGAGGCACGAGCCCCATGGAGAGGGAAGTAGAAGTTGATGTTTCCTCCAATTATGCTGTTGGCCGACCCATCGAAGCCCGACATAACCAGGACAACTTTCCACCATCATATGAACCAGAACAAAGACCTAGGAGGTCTAACAGCGTCTTTGACATAATTAGCCCCGTAGAATCGAGGCACAGGCAACAGCAACAGTAGCAACACAAGCCTCGTAATAGACTACAGCCCCCACCTCCAATGTCTCATCAGTTGGAGGAAAGGCATAAGAATGCCCCCCGTGCTGCTCCGCCTAGAAATAGGCGCCAAAGGAGGGAAGAGGAGGCTAGGACCCAAGCTGGACCCTCTCATCAACTACCCAGGTATGAAGCTGAGGAAAATAATGACTCTGATGAGCAGCAGAGGTCCTGTGACTTGGATGATGACGATGAAAATCTGTCATTCTCAAGGGAACTAAGAAGTGCACATGTTTCGAGCCACTATGTGATGCCCAAAATACCAAAGTATGACGGGAGAATCGACCCGAAAAAACACATAAGCGCTTATAAAACTCATATGAGCCTTAGAGGCGCCACCCCAGCTATGAAGTGTAGAGCTTTTCATTTAACACTTAGTGGAGTGGCTGAAATTTGGTATAGTCGACTCCACCTAAGAGCATAAGGAGTTGGTCAGAATTCAAAAACACCTTCCTAAAAAGGTTTGCGGTGAGCAAAGAGGGAGAAGCCCCTATCCAGCGCCTTCAAGACATAAGGCAAGCGCATGGGGAATCCCTAAAAAGCTTTTTATCACGATTTACTGACGAAATGACTTATTGCGTACAAGTCACCGATCGTGAGGCTTTATCAGCCCTAAGAAGAGGTATGAATATGAATACCCTATTTTGGAGGGAAGTGCAAAATCAAGATCCCACGAGCTATGACGCCATGTTGGAAATGATGAGGCGGGAGATTATCAATGAGGAATTAATTAAACACTGGAATCGGGCCAGCAGAGGCCTCTCACCTCAACAGAGACAGTGTGCCAGGGACCGACCTCCCACTTGATGGACTACCAGATGAACCCACCTGGTAATGGAAATTCAGGGCAAGCACTTGCCACAACCACTTTGAACGCAGTTCCAACTTTGGCATATAAAGATATCAATCCAACTACGACCGACCCGCAAGTAAGAACTTCACAACAGGCCCCCTGTAAAGGAAGAAGTTGGGGGCGCGGTTCAGGACCTAGGAATAGGCATAATCAGAATCCCCCGATTATTGTACGTACCACCGCTCCTACGATCATGACACGTCCAAGTGTCGGGAGTACGTATATCGCAACCGGTGGGAATACCCCTAAGATAGGATGAATGAGTCGCCACAAGCGAACAGGCCCCCGTCAAGGAACGACTAGTGACCTAGGCGTGAGGAGGCCCTCCCCACTAGTGAGATGTATCCCCCATCGAAGGGAACATGGTACAGAGAGATCCAGGGAAGGACACAGGCATCATGGAAACCGCCATGTATAAGAAGAGGCCCATATTCACGAGATAGATACTATATTTGGAGGCCCCTACGTGAGAGGGGAGACTCAGAACGCAAAATAAAACTATACCCGAGAGGCTAAACGCCTCCCGCTAACCAGTTATATCGTGGATAGCAGCTCCCAAAGAAACTAAGTACCGCTCATCGTCTTTACCCAAGAGGACTTTGAAGGGGTTCGCTACTCCCATTGTGATGCACTTATGGTAAGGGCCGTTGTGGCCCGAAATGGACTCTAGTGAATGCTAATAGACAACGGCAGCTCCGTTAACATCTTGTTCGAGTCCATCTTTGATAAGATGATCCTGGACCATGAGCTAACGCCCACCACCACTCCTCTATACAGATTTACCGGAGATAATATCACTCTGGGAGGAAAATAACGTTGGTTGTAGAGATGGGAGAGTCCCCCCAAACCACCATGAACTTCATGGAATTCCTTATTGTAGAAAGTCGGTCGGCTTACCACAGGGTCTTGGGTAGACCGGCTCTAAAGGAGTTAGGGACCGTCATCTCCATCCACCACTTATGTATGAAACTCCCAACGGAGAACGGGGTATAACAGTGAGAGACGACCAAAGAAGATCCATAGAATGCTACCTGAGCTCCATCAGAAAGGTTGAGGCCCGAGACGCACATGCCATCCTAACTAATGTGGATATGGCAGACGTCCCAAGTGAGGCCCCTCCCGAATGAGAGGATGTTGACATGATCGATGCACCTCTCGAGCAGGAAGAACTCTCCATGATCGATGAGGTCGATCCCCGTGTGATTGAGCACGAATCCTAAACAACTCTAGCTGAAGAACTAGAAAGCTTCCAAGTCGACCCCCACGACCTCGCAAAGGTGTTGAAAGTAGGCAAAGGCCTGGGTAATGACATGAAAGAAAATTTGAAAGACTTTCTCTGCAAGAACCTTGACGTCTTTACTTAGAGGCATGAGGACATGGTGGGCATGGACCCCAAGGTCAGTTGTTACCATCTAAAGATTGATCCTAAGGTTGCCCCGCATTGACAGAAGATGAGAACCCTCAACCCAAAAAGTTATAAGGCTTTGAAGGAAGAAGTGCAGAAGCTAATCAAGAATGACTTCATCAGAGAGGCCATCTACCCGAAGTGGGTCTCCAACTCGGTGCTAGTCAAGAAGCACAACGGTAAGTGGAGGGTATGTATCGACTTTAGGAATCTCAACAAGATAGCCCTAAAGACAGCTTCCCACTTCCGAGAATGGATCAATTGGTAGACTTCACCACCAAGCATGAGCTCCTGAGTTTTATAGACGCCTACTAGGGCTATAATCAAATACCCATGTACCTGGCCTATGAGGAGAACACCTCATTTATCACTGACAGAGGCCTTTACTGCTACAAGATGATGCCCTCTGGGTTGAAAAAAGTCGAGGCCACCTATTAAATGATGTTTGTAGACCTCATCGGTAACACAATGGAAGTCTATGTGGATGATATGCTTGTGAAAAGCCTGAAGGCGGCCGACCATGTGACGCATCTGGATGACACTTTTCGAACCCTCAGAAGGTACCGAATGAAGCTCAACTCCCTCAAGCGCATTTTTGGCGTTGCCTCCAGCAATTTCCTAGGGTACATGGTCAACCAAAGAGAGATTGAAGCCAATCCTAAAAAGATCAATGCCTTGCTCGAGATGAGATCACCCCAGAAACCCAAGGAAGTCCAAAGCCTAACGGGACGAGTGGCAGCCCTTAGCAGCTTTGTCTCCAAGGCCACCAATAAATGTCTCCCATTCTTCAAAATATTGAAAGCTGGGAAAAAGTTTGAATGGAATGAGGAGTGTGAAGAGGCCTTCCAGGGCTTGAAAAGGCATCTAGGGCAGGCTCCATCCTCTCCAAGCCAAAGCCCGGTGATGTCCTTCGACTATACCTGGCCGTCTCCAATGAGGCCATCAGCGTGGTTCTAACCCAAGAAGAAGGAACCACCCAACTCCCCGTGTATTATACGAGCAAGGCACTCCTATCTCCAGAAACTCGTTATCTCGATATATAGAAGCTAGCCTTAGCCTTGATCATAGCTTCCAGAAAGCTGAAGCCCTACTTCCAGGCACACACCATTCACGTGCTGACCAACTTCCCTTTAAGGTAAGTGCTACAGAATTCGGACGCCTCAGGAATACTACTAAAATGGGCAGTGGAGTTAAGTGAATTCGACATTGTCTTTAAGACAAGGGCAGCCATCAAGGGCCAAGCTTCAACTGATTTTGTGGCAGAGTTCACCAATATACTCGAGGTAGAAGAGGTTATAGAATCTGTTGAGCTCCCTACATGGAACTTGTTCGTGGATGGTTCGGTTGGAGACATAGGTTCGGTAGCCGGGGTAGTCCTGGTCAGCTCAGAAGGTCACAAGTTGAACTCAGCCGTGAGGTTCGAATTTAAGGCCACCAACAACATCGCTGAGTATGAAGCGCTCCTTGCAGGTCTAAGATTAGCTAAAGAAATGTAAGTAAGGAGGTTACGTGTCAATAGTGACTCACAGCTGGTGGTAAGCCAAGTAAATGGTAGTTTTTTAGCTAGAGATTAAACCATGGCCTCCTACTTGAAGATGGTGATGAACCTCCTCCTATCTTTCGAAAAATTCGAAATAATATAGATCCCTCGCCTCGAGAACACACATGCAGACGCACTCTCTAAACTCGCGAGCAGCAAGAACTCTGAACTACTTGCAATAGTACCAATTGAGCACCTTCTCACGCCGTCTACCGAGGCCTCTGAGATGATGTGGGCCAAAAAAATCCCCACCTCGATGCAACCAATCATAGCCTACCTAAAGGACCAGGTCTTGCCCACTGGCAAAGATGAGGCATATAAATTGAGAAGGAGGTTAGCTCATTTCCTCTTCATTGATAACGTACTCTAAAATAGAAGCTTCTCTTCCCCACTTCTTCGCTGCGTGGGGAAAGACGAGGCCACTTACATTCTAAGGAAAATTCACGAAGGTGTATGTGGCAATCACTCAGGAGGACTAGCCTTGGCACAGAAGGTACTGAGGCAAGGGTACTATTGGCCTATTTTGAAAAAGGATGCGCTTCAATTTGTGCGCAAATATGATAAGTGCCAACGGTTCTCTCCCATTCAGAGGCAACCCTCACAGGAGCTGACTGCCGTCTCCAGCCCATGGCCTTTCTCCAAGTAGGGCGTGGACCTAATAAGTCCCTTACCTAAAGGCAAAAGAGGCTCGAACTTATCCATTGTAGCCATTGATTACTTCATGGAGTGGGTTGAGGCCGAACCAATAGAAAAAATCACAAAAGAAAACACTTCCAAGTTTTTTTGGAAGAATATCCTATGTCAGTTCAGAATTTCTCACTCCATAGTTTCAGACAATGGAAGGCAGTTCAACAATAAAAAGGTCAGGAACCTATGCGAAAAACTTGGAATCAAGAAGCACTTCTCAACGCCTCATCATCCTCGAGCCAATAGCCAAGTTGAAGCTGTAAACAAGACGATCAAACATATCCTCAAAAGGAAACTGGATACATCAAAGGGAGCCTGGGTTGATGAGCTGCCTCAAATGCTTTGGGCGATCCGGACTACCACCAAAATTCCCACCGGAGAAACTCCTTTCCTCATGGCCTATGGAACCGAAGCCATGAGCCTAGTCGAGGTCGGCTTACCATCACCACATCGTTTACACTTCATCGAAATATCTAATGACGAGTTACGGAGGTTCAACCTCGACTTCATTGATGAAAGATGAGATGACTCCCAGCTGAGGCTCGCCACTTACCAAAGGAAAATGACCAAATACTTCAATTCTAAGGTGAAGAAGAGGTCCTTCTGATTCAATGACCTGGTCCTTAGAAGAGTCTTCCTCTCCTCCAAAGGACATAGAAAAGGTACCGTAGGTCCAAACTGGGAAGGTCCTTACAAAGTTAAAGAAGAACTCCAACTCGACACCTACAAAATTGAAGACATGGATGGCAAGGCACAGCCTCGTCCATGGAATATTGAGCATCTTAGAATTTATTACCAATTAATGTACTGCATCGTTGGAGGATCTTTTCCAGCTGATGTAACTGATTTTCAGCTTCAATAAAATGTCATTAAATTCATATACGACTCTCAAGCGTGGAAGCCTCGAGGAGAGGTCTTGATCCCAACTCTGGGGTCACCTCGCCTGAACTTCGAGGCTTACTCCACATACATTCCTTTGGTGAGGCTGAACGCCAAAGGGAGAAGCCTTTACATGGCTGCACCATCTACCATGTAGGAAAGCTAGGAGCCTCGGAGAAGAGGTCCTGGTCCCTAACTTTGGGGTCACCTCGCCTGAACTCCGATGCTCACTCTATATGCCTTCCAGTTGAACGTCAAAGAGAGAAGTCTCTACATGGCTGCACCATCTACCATGTAGGGAAGTGTGGGAGTCTTGAAGGAAAGCTCCTGATCCCTAACTCTGGGCCTACCTTGCCTGAACTCTGAGGCTCAATCCACATGCTTCGACATGCACATCTCATCCACCATCACTTTACCTCCCTAATTCGAACTTAACAGAAACTTCCAATCAAATAACCTATTCAATTTACATTGAATACTTCATTCAACTTGGACATCGTGGTTTATTTCAAGTGATGGAACCTGAATGCAACCTATTAGGTCATCATTTATATAGCTTGATTATTAACTTATCTTTAAGCTTGATTATTTCAAGTGATGGAAGTTATGTCAAGTTCGGATTGTTAACTCAAACTTATACATGTTTATTTACCGAGGTCTATGCACTTGATATTGAAAAGAAAACAGCATGTTACAAAATAGCTTTCATTAATACTGAGAATATTACAAAAGAAGGGCCCAAGTCCATTACATCGGAATAAACTAAAAGTAAACTACGCTATGCTTAAGTTAATGGTGGGGACACCTCGACAACAGACGTCTTCGCAGCTCTAGCTTCAAGATTACACTCATCCTCCTTAGCCACATCGTCGCCAACCATTTTCTCGATAGGGGTTTGAGGAACTTTATCAATAAACTCTGACCTCAGTTGAGATAGGTTGCAGTTCGAATAAAGCTCATCGGCCTTCTCCATCATCTCGGCATAAGTGAAGTTCCTCCAGTATAGGCCAAAGCACCAGTACTCCTCGGTGAGATGGAAGTTTGCAATATAATCCTCGACCACCTTCTCTCGGGCTACCTCGGCCTCTCCTCGAATCTTTTGCAACTCATCTACATGCCACTTTATTTGGCCTTCCAAAAAGTGTTACGTATCCTTGCCTCCAGTCAACTCCAAATTGGCCTGCTCCAGGGCTTCAGCGGTCACCTTCTGGTGATTATTAGAAATCTCCACCTTCTTGGTGAGGGAGACCACCTCACATTGAAACTCGCAGACCTCTTTCTTTAAAACCTCAATCTTGGCCAAGGCAAATTCTAATTTCGCAACATCTTCGATCTTTTAGGCCTTCATTTCTTCCGCCTCAGCCCTTATTTTCTTCAGTTCCTCCTCGATAGAGGCCAACCTATCTCTGGAGGACTTACTCCTCGTCTGAAAGTTGACGAGTGTTTCCCTGCACTCAAGTGCGAGGTCCAAAGTCCTCACGCTTTGGCTAACCAACGTCCGGGTGAGGTCCACCGCATCGCAACTTGAGGCATGCATCTGCTACCGGTCGGTCCATAACTTATAAAAGCTTTTAGTGGCACCTCGAACCTTAGTCGGCAGTGCATCCAACAAAGTCGGTGCTAGCACATCATCAAGCCCCGCCAGGATATTGGGGGACTTCCCTTGAGTTCTGGCTGGCCTCTCCTTAGCCGCCTCTTCCTCGACTTCTGCTACTGCCCTCCTAGCAGCTTCCTTTCTTGCCTCCTCAGCCTCAGCTTTTCTCATCATTTCAATTTTCACTGCCTTCATGGCAAAGTCTAACAGTTTCGGCTGAGGAGGGACATCCTTGCTCGAATGAGACACTGATGTCCCAAACTTTCTAGAAGAGCTGGTAATGTGAACTAGCCTCCTCTTGTTGTGGGGGTTCTCGGGGACCTTCTCCTTACCCCGAGGCTCCTTCGCCTTCTCAGATCTTTGGGGGTCCTCCTCTCTTGACCCCCTGGAAGTGCCATCCTTTAACAGCCTCTCCAGCTGACTTCTGACCTCCTTCGTCGCGCTGGAGCTCAGCTTCAAAGGCTTTGTCCCCACTGTGGAGGTAGCTCTCAAAATTGAAGCCATGTCTAGGACGGGGTACTCCCTTTTCTAGAATTTATCTGCAAAGACACAATAGGCCATCACTGAATATCAAACAAGTAAAAATTTGATCAATTGGACGCATATCTTACCTTTGGAAGCCATTAGTTCGAAATCCATGAAGTACCATCTTCGGTTAATGAGGTGGTTGAAGTGGCGAAGTTTCAAAGGCCTCTTATATATGTCCTTGATAACCTCAAACTCCCCTTTACTGAGCTTAAACCTCGTACTAGAATTTGCAAAATAAGTGGCAATAGTTAACAAAAATTGAGAAACTTAGCAAAATCATCTCAAGCTTGGACACTCACGAGCTTCGTAGTACTGGGTCGATACTGTACAAGCCGCGTCCTTGACCCCCTCAACTGCCTGTCACTTTCCCCGAACCCAGGACCATGACTCCTTCTATCCCTTGATGGAAGAAGGCAACCCCACCATGAAGAGTGTGTGAGCTTTCTAGGGTGTGATGTAATACCATCCCTTCGACTCGTCTTACCTAAGACGTGAGGCTAAAAAAGGGTCTGAAAGACATACAGAGGCATGTCTTCCCCTAATGACACTTCTTTCCACAAGAAGTACGACCCCATTAGTTGGCTCCACCCATTCGGAAGAACCTGGGTCGATAACAGCATAAAATTGCATAGTCCTAAAAAAGGGGTGCAGAGGAAGACGCATACCTACTTTGAACAGGTATTCACTTACGGCCACACATCCAGACCTCCAAAAACAAGCCCTTTTGTGGGCCTCGGGAGCTAGCATCTCCACATAATGAGGGACACAATATTTCTCCATAAATTTCTCCAACTTCTTCAAGGTCATGTTTGAAGGTATCCTAGCAGCCCCCCATTCTTCCTCGTAATCTGTAGGCTCCTTGGCCATGGCATAATACTCTACCTCAGAGTCCCTACTCAAAACAGCCCCATCACCCAACCTAACTATGGTCACCAATTCCTTACCCGAACTAGACTCCATATCACCCAACCTAACGCATCTCCCCAAACGCGTCTCCTTCTAAAAGCCCCAGCTGTAGCCATCATTGCACATTTAATGCAGTAGTCGTACGTGCTTCGAAAGTTGCAATGACTCAGATGCTTTTCTTGGTAACGTGCACAAAACATCAAATCATTGGCACGAACATCGAAGATAATCAATACTCCACTCACAACCTCGACTTCCTCTACTTTTTCATATTTCAGCAACTTCACAAGCCTCGACAAGTTCAATTCCCTCATTACCTCAGCTTCCTCTACTTCTTCATATTTCAGCAACTTCACAAGCCTCGACAGGCTCAATTCCCTCACTGGCTTGGCTTCCTCAACTTCTTCATATTTCAGCAACTTCACAAGCCTTAGCAGGTTCGATTCCCTCACTGCCTTGGCTTCCTCTGCTACTTCATTTTTCAGCAACATCACAAGCCTCGACAACAACTTCACAAGCCTTGGAAGGTTCGATTCCCTTACCGCCTTGGCTTCCTCTGCTTCTTCATATTTCAGCAAAATCACAAGCCTCGACAGCAACTTCACAAGCCTCGACAGGTTCGATTCCCTTACTATCTCGACTTCCTTTGCTTCTTCCCATTTCAGCAACTTTACAAGCCTCAGCAGGTTCGATTCCCTCACCACCTCAAATTTCTCTGCTTCTTCATATTTCAGCAACTTTACAAGCCTCGAGAGCGACCGACTCGACATTTGACAACACAACTTCACATGCTAATCCGAACACCAGCACTTTCAACTCCAACCATGATATAAATATTTGTACTTGGACTTAGGGGACGATAATTAAGGGTACAAAAATTTCACACGCCTCACCACAATAAAAGTCCACGTATTACATAAATGACTATACTTGGACTTGGGGGACTATTGTTACGTGTTGACACACTTGACCGACTTACTAGGGCTCATGGCCCACTTCTATCAAACCATGTGACTTCTAATCCGTGGCCTCCAGGCCAACAGAAGTAGACCAGCATATTTTAACCATGCCCATAACGTGGCCCAAGTGCTGACGCGAAGTGAATATGCAATGTGGTCTTCTAGCCGAGGCCCATCACTCCAAGGCCTTGAGGCTCTAAGAAGCACTCCTCCCCAGAGATCCAGTCTTATACAAGGATCCTTTCTGATGGATTGATGGGACACCCATCATAGAGTACAAGTCTCTTATCTTGTCAATGTAGTGGTGGAACCGACAACTATTAAATGTGTAGCAGGCGAGGAAGTCAAATGTGATACCTATAATTTGACATGTAGATTTACGAGATGAGGCCACCTGTACTCCCAACCAAAGGCCACGATCTAAGTTGTAATAATATAAATACTCCCCATGTATCCATCACAAGGGTAATGCAAGATTCTACACAATCATAAATACAACATTCTTTATATTTTACTCTCTTGCAACATATATGAATTCATACTCGCATTCTACAAATATCAATTGGTAATTATTGTACAATCGTTATGCAAACATCTCGTCGGATTTCGAACGTTCTCGTCCCGCGCCTTTAAGTCACTCCTACGTCCATTTTTGCTATTATTTCTAGACCATCCACACGTCTTAGCATGTTGGACCAAGCTTACGTGTGCCCAAGTGGGTTCGATATCTGTTGGCAACATATTCTGGAGTCAATAAACTCCATTATTGAAGAATCTAGTTAACTTAGAATTATAGGCGAATTCATTCATCTTCACTCAACCTCTTGCTCCGCATGAAATTCTTCATTGGATTCACATGGAGTTCTTCGATCCTCACGCTCCTGAATCGATTTATTCAGTCGAGTTGAATTCTATGATATAGTTTTCGATAAATGTATCGACGATAGACGGCCAAGCATCGGTGGTTGAGAAGGATTACGAGATCTTTTTAGAGCAATTGAATTGTGATTTTACATGGGTAGTTGTAGTAAGGTATACCGCTATAGGGATGTTTTTATATTAAAAAAATTATAGGTTATGCAACATGTACATTATGATGTCTATAAAGGTGTCCATAATGTACAAGTGGCATAACATCATTGGAGAGTTGGCTTTTTAGAACGATTGAGTTGTGATTTTACGTAGGTAGTTGTAGTAGGGTATACCGCTATAGGGATGTTTTTATATTAAAAAAATTATGGGTTATGCTACATGTACATTATGGTGTCCATAATGTACAAATGACATAATATCATTGGAGAGTTGAAAAATAATTTTTTCAACCTTCCAATTATGGAATTTCATATGTACATTATGGACACCCCTATGGATATCATAATGTGCATTTAGAATTATCCAAAAATTATAACCTGATTTTTAATAAAAATTTGTTAAATTCTTATTGTTGAAATTGAAACCTAAGGTGTAGGGATTTGGGTAAATTTCCCCTTTATTATCTCCATTATGAGCCCAACTTTATTTTCATCGGCCCCAAATTCCCAAATCTTAGTATTGCCACTTACTTTTTTAAATGTGAAAATTACATCCATCCATATGTTTTAAGATCCAACTTCAAAAATCAGATCAATATTTGCTTATTAAAAAATTATATAATAATTAAAAATATTAATATTAATAACAATATTATATAATAAATTTAATTTACATACCCAACCTCTACCATTAACCCATCCAACTCGATTTTCAATCTAAAAACCCTATCACTTTGCTCTTCCTTCTCTCTATCTCTATCTCTACCTCTTCCTTTTCTCTTTTACCACTCTGGTGACTTATCTCCATCGGTGGCTCGTAGCTTTCCTGTAACTTACCTCCACCTCCAAGTAGGACATGTCCTTCTCCCAATCGAATCAGAGGTAGAATGAAATTTCCTCTACATTTTCCTCTCGTCGATTTTCCAACCACCTGGCTTTGTTTAACTCTTCTTTTGATTTGTTGTCGCAGGAGTTTTTGAGTGGATTTTGCTATGTATTGAGGTGTGGGTACAGGTGCAGGTGGCGATGGTGGTGGCTTGTTTAGGAATTTTGTTGTTGGTGCAGCGATTGTGGTGTAAGTGCAAGCGGAGGTTTCTTGTATGGGAATTTCGTTGTTGTTGGTGGTGGTGGTTGTGATGTGGTAGAGGTGAACATAATGGATTTGAGGAGATGATTTACGCGGCGGTTGTTATAGGCATTGTTGATGCATTTGGTGGTCACGGTGGTGCAAGCGAGTTGTGTGGCGTAGCAGTCATGATAGTTCTGTTGGTCGTGTAGGTTATTGGGGTGGTGTCGTAGTACTGGTACTGCTAGTGGTTGTGGTATTGGTAATGCTTTCCATGATTTAGTGGTTTTGGGATGGTGGTGGCGGTGGCGGTGGCGGTGACGGTGACGTGGTGGTGGTGCTATTGGTACTGCTGGCAGTTGTGGTGAGGTATTGACGGTGATAGTGGTATTGGAGGCGATAGTTCATGTGGTGGTGGGGTTGGCAAAGGCAGACAGATTTTATTAGTTTTTTGGAATTTTTTTTTTGTTGGCAGTGGTGTAGGTGGTTTTGGCACTGATAAGGTGGTGTAGTGGTAGATTTAACATTGTTGGCGGTGGCAGTCACAAATAATTGCGGTGCAGGCGGTGCGATGGCAGTGGCACCGTGGTTTTGGTGGCGATGTGGTGATTTAGTGAGACCGAGGGTGTTTATGACTAATAAATTGGATAATTTGTGATCAATATACAATATATGATTTAAAAAAATATGACTGTAATTCACAATTTATTAAGTTGTGATTGGAAAATAACTTGTAATTAATTAATTTAATAATTTGTGACCATTAAATAAACTGACTTGTAAATTGTGTGATTTATGACCCGATAAATGAATTTTAATCTATAAGCATTTTGATTTTGTGATCGATGAATAAATTGATATATAAAAATTTTTGATTTCTGACTGAGAAATAAATTGTGACCTATAAAAAATTTTATTTGTGATCAAAAAATAATATGCAACATGTAAAACTTTTGAAATGTGACCGAGAAAAAATTATAACCAATTAATTAGAGAATTTGTGACCAAATTATATGAAATTGTGACCTTAATATATTTAATTAATAAAATATATTTTTAATTAATTATTCACAAATAAAATTTAGTGATATCTGATTTTTTAAGTTTTAAACCTTGTTTCTAAATTATGAAAGAGACCATAATTAAACTCTTTTTAAATTAAGGAAAGAAACCATTTATACCCGTTGAAACAAAAACAATTCATTATATACTACAATAAGATTTATATTCTTTATTTATTGACTTTCGTATAAAAAACTCCAAGACTACAGTTGCCGAAACTTTCCTATTTTGTGATTATGTAACTAAAATTATTGAGAACTGGAATCAAGTTGGGCATCAAATAATACTGCAATTGAATGGGGATTTTAAAATCAATTTGATTTTTCCAAACGAATGTGTAGTTTGTAAATATCATATACTGTTCATCTGCGAGTAAAAAAAAAAAAAAAAATCATCAAAATCGGCATCATTAGGTGCGTAATCTTCCTCCTCCCATGAATTGTTGATAAATTTTTGAGAATTTTTTTGTTGATAATCAGCCGTATGAATTTTTGATTGGTCGAATTCATGAAATTTCACATATGTCGTTTTTTATTAATAATTTTATTTTCAATGTTATGTACGACTATGCACCTGATATGAACAACTAAGTGTTTTTTAATGGTGTGCCTTTTAGTTTGTTCATCTCTTTAAATCCGTTAATTGGAATTGTTAATTTGTCGAGTCACCTAATAGACTTATTTTGTAACATGGACCTTCTTTCTAGTTTCCATGATCATGAAATTGTATGTGTCTGTATATGACTGACTTAGTAACGTTTGCATGGATTGGTTTACTAATTCGCGCAACTATTGTATGTTTTATTTCGAATATTCCATTTAAATTTTAGTGTGGTTAACAGTGATGAAATCTGAATTGTGGATTGTAGGTATGGAATCTGTGAACGTGTTCACAACGTGCAATACAGATACCAGGAAGGGATGTAGGGAGGATAGAGCTGGGCTATAGCCCCCACCAAGACCCAATAATTTTTTATTTTTTTTAAAGGCATTTTTCATTATTATTATTATTTATTTTTTTTGTAAAAATAGCTTTTTATGTGTAAAAATATTTTTTCATGTATTAACCCGGTCTTGGATCCAAACCTGAATGTTAACCCAATAGTGTAGCACACGTTTAATTTTAGCCCTTGTTTGATTTCCATTCTTTTGGAAAAATACATTTTTCAACAGTGTTTTGACATCATTTCAACCACATATTCTTCAATAAAATAATATTACACGCTAATCCAAAAATTTTCTTTATTTTTTAACCACATATTTTTTATCAATATATTATTCAAAAATTCATTCTTTCCCAAAAATGAATTTCAAAAAGGTTGTATATGAAATTCCACACTCGGGTTATTCCACGTGAGAAGTTCACTTTTGGACCGGAACCTTAGTAGGAAACAAGAGTTTATTCTGTTCGACACTATATACGTTCTATGAGACATATTTTATTTTAATGAACATTAACTGTTCCATATTTAAATAAATATATTTAATGTAATTATAACTAATCTCACTTGATCACGTGATACCCTTGGGTAACTAATCACGTTTCGTGCCTCGGGGTCTTTAGTTAATGAAGGCGGCTCACTGCGGACTTCACTTATCCCGTGAAGTGCCTTAATACATATTATGGGCCCGTTTGATTC
>NC_036258.1:5271575-5281918 GCF_002742605.1 Olea europaea var. sylvestris | reverse complement strand
TTTTTTTTTTTTTTTTTTTGTAAAAATATATTTTTCTCTCTCTTCTTTTTAATTACACATTTTTCATTAAAATAATATTATATCTAAATCAAAAAATTTTCAACCACACATTATCCATCAATTTACTATTCTAAAATTCATTTTTTCTTAAGAATGGATGTCAAACACCCTCTATAATTCAAAGTACCAAATGGTTCACCTACTTTCACAAGCACGTGAACCCTATGTGAATAAAATAATCCCAACATGTGGTCCCCACACCTCTATTGTAAGTGTATGTAAAACATTATGTAAAAAAAATTAAGTACATCTAACATAGTCCAAAAGAAAAAAGGCTCCTGCACAGGCCCTTTTGCACAGAGCTTTTACAGGGGCTCTCACATGGGAGTGGACCCCTCATGTGAATCTCATGTGTGGGATCCACCCCCATCTGTGTGCACCTGTACAGACTCTGTGCAAAAAAGGCTGTGCAGGTAGCACAATCGTATATAAAAACTCGAATTAGTTAAAATGTTTAGTTTTAGTAATTATATATCATGTAATGTAGATGTCCAAGGTTACTCCTCCCTTTTTAATGAAGAAACTCAATGTTTTAAAATACATATCCCAAAAAAATAGAAAAAAAAATCATGGGCCAACGGGGTTGAGTCGAAATTGTGGTAAATCAAATTAACCCCCTATTTGTTTCCAATTGTTCGGAGAAAATAATGTATATATATATTTTTTTACCCTTTTTTGCTGGTACATTGGACCCATTGTGTTGAGAAGAAGTCAAAAATCACAACTGACAGTGGAGCAACGGTCCGAAAATGGATTTAAATTAGGCAGAAAAATTGAAAACAAACAAGGGACTAAAATAAGCTTTTAAAGTAAACTGTCGTCTTTTTTTTTTTTCTTTTTTTTTTTTTTTTTGGGGGTGAATCGAACCGTTTTCAGGTTGAATCAATGAAGTTTTTGTTGCTAAATATCAGGTTCTCTTCGATGATTTAATTGTTTCTATTTTTAACGTGTTTGCATTTTTGCATAACTGATTTTGATTTTATGACATGAACTTATTAAACCAATCCAGTTATTACTACCATTGAGAAAATAAGAAAAATTTAGAAAATGTACCTTCTGTTTAGGGTGTATTTACACCTCATACGTACTATTTTTTATATTTACTCTTCACATACTAAATTTTACAGAATGGTAATAGAAACAAATTTTGCTAAAAAAAATTAAGAATTGTCATTGACAATAGTTAAATGGGACCAAAATTCATAATTAGAAATAAGAAATCACACCATTTGCACAATATTATGTAACAAATTACGTGCCAAATGTATTTAGCTATCTTTTTATTCTCCGAAATTTTTATCTGACAATTGCAAGTAATAAAAATAATCGTGTGAATATAATTATTCTTGAAGTAATGTTTCACATTAAAAAGGTTGTCAATAAATTAAAAATAAAATTAGATAATCTATAATCTATTAAAATATCACATCGAGGGAGAATCATTTTTTGGATAATTTTAACTCCCTATAATTCAATTATTTCAATAATACCTTACTTTTCTTTTTCCTATATATAATAAATGCTACAAAATTATTGTCATTTATGAGATTTGTATTATTAATCCTCAATTAATTAACATTAACATTAATCTAGAATTTTCACTCGATGAATCTTGAATTATATGAATCTAGAGTTATTATAGATGAATTTATTCATATTCATGTATTTAAAAATTCTAATGGGTGTTCAAATTTATGTATTAACAATTAATTTTTTAGTGTCAAATGTAATATAAAAAGATTGCTAATTTATAGTATTTCATCATTACAAAAAATTTGAATCATAGAAATTGAGTTTTGATAGTACAATTTTTTTCTTTTAAATTTCTATGATAAATTTTATTTTCTTTAATTCGTCCAAAACTCATCAAATCCTTCAACAAATTGGTATCAAATATTATTTTTACATCACTTATAAAGTATTTTAGAATAACATGTAATGCACATTCAATTTTGACTAATATTAATAAAAGTCCCTTAGCAATATAACGTGTTTGGTATTATATACAATTAACGTGGCAAGAAAAAAGTCGATAATTGTGAAGAGATTCGCCTAGATGTAGAGATTGTTGTCACAAAGTGAGTCAACAAAATCTAGTGTGTGTTTGTCCACATTATTTTGAAAAAAAATTATTTTGGAATAGTAGATTGATGGAAAATTTGTGGTTAAAAAATAAAAAAAAAAGGTTTTGGATTTGTTTGTAATATTATTTTATTGAAGAATGTATGGTTAAAATAATGTCAAATCATTGTTTAAATTTTTTTTTTGAAAGAATGCAGTTCAAAAAGGTTCCTAATATTTGTCTCTTCTTCTCCTACCTTTTTCTTATTTTCTTTTATGTTTATTATTTTTCTCAATTCTATTAATTATTTATTTAAACAAAAAATAAATAATATTCAAATTTATTTTGATAAAGGAGACAAGTTTCAAGTTTGTGTACTATGGGGGGTCCAATAAAATGTGAATGCATTTAGTAGGATTCCCAAATGCCAACGGCTATTGCCCCCATTTAACCCACGCTCCTACCTACTCAAACAAAAGCTCCATCTGCGTCCCTTCATCCTTTATCCTCTGCGAAAGTGAAATACACAATCTGCACAGCAAAAACTTTAGAGTTTTAGCAAGAAATCAATGTCAAATTTATATTCACCCATCTTTCCTGTTCAAGAACCTCGTCATTTTACTAACTATGGCTTTGACCCTCAAATTGATTATTTTCAGGTACTTTAGTTAAACGTTAACAATTTCTTTACGTCCTGTTTGTTGTACAGTTCAATCGTGTCTAATACCATGTATTTCAGTATATGTATTTCTCGCATTGATTCACAAATTTACGTGTGTTGTTTTACTTTTTAGTATAAGAATGCTCTTATTGATTAACCAATAATTTTGTTTTTTTTATTTATTTATTGTAAAAATTAAGGTTTTGGAAGAAGCAAGGAAGTACAACAAGAGGGAGAGTTCAAGATCCATAGACAAACTTCATTTCAAGCTTCAAAAGCCCATTTCCAAGGATGATTCCTCCAAGAAGATCAAAAAGAGCAAGAAGCGGTGGTGGAAAAACGCCCTCCTCTTCTTCAAGAGAGCGGCGCACGGCGGCGGCGCCACCAAGGATCTTGATCTTCACGGCGGAGTCCACCGTGGGCGTGCATGCATAGGATCAATATCCGGGCCGGTTTACATCACTGAAAGTAGAAGTAGGTCGTCCACCCCTTACCGGACATGCAGCCGGCCGTCCTCCAGTCCACTCGCCGGAACTTTGACTCCCACCAGGAAAGATGAGATGGGGATCCCCTACATTAGCCTCAGGGAAATTAACATGGATCAGCAGAATAGGATTTCATCAAATGCCACGCCCATATATTTGGTCACTTGATGGATTGACCCCTTTTCAATATTCTTTAACTAAGGATTAGTGGTATTTGGCATTTTCTTCTCAGTATTTGGTCACTTGATATGTCTTACTTTGTTGGGTTGACTCTTCCAAGTAGTGAAGTCATTCTTAATGTGTTAGACCCGTCCAACCAACTTAAGGCCTTCTACAAAGGTCATTTTCATTGTGTTAGACCTATCCAATTAACTTAAGGTATTCTTTTAAATAGGTAATGTCATAATATACCGATTGATTCATAGCCAAGTTGTGTTATTGCATACCAGTGGCGTGTCCTAGCATCGGTAAGCTCGACATCTTCTCACGAACAAAATAATCTCATACCAATTGATCTAAATATTACCATTCATAATTGAATTATGTTGGTCATATGACACCTCCATTTTAAAAATCTAGCTATTAGACAAGCTATCTTAAATGAGACTTTGGACATCCATTCAGATCTTGCATATCCAAGTTTAGAAAAATGCTAAATGACCCGCACCGGTTACCCCATGGATGACACACTCACAACCGAGGCATGAGTCCCGCGTGAGTAAAAAAATATTTACCCCCTCTTATGTGTATATTATGTCAACTGCGCGGTCACTTGCGTGATTCATCTAGCATGGTTCCCAAGTTTAATATCAATAAATTTTCTAAGATACAAACGCTAACAATTAAAAAAGCGACAATTGCTTCAACCAATTATTGCATCGTTATAATATAACATGCTCTAATATTGAATTCTCATAAATAATTAGGGTCAACCTCACACATGAATACTAGAAGGAAAGTCCACCCTACTCGTAAATTTTTCTTTGAATACTTTACTAATTTGATCATTATAGTGTTTCATAAAAAAGCCTTTATCGATTTTGTTCATTCTAACATGAAGCATGTATGTTATTGATGATACTAACATCGAATAAAAAAAATTTAAACATACCTAATAATTTAAATTACAAATTAAATTAGCTAGTAATAATGAGATAAATTTATGGGTACACGTCATTGGGATTTGCACCTGCATGTGCTCAGATCCGTTGGGCTAACCATATCATTTGTCTCGTAGTCAAACGTCATATTTCAAACATTTTGTTCTTTTATCATTTTTACCTTCTTGCTTACAATCAAACAAAGTAATATGTCAATAAAACAAATATCATTAAATTGTCACGACCTTACACAATTGCTCTCTACGAATTTTCTACTTATAATGACATCATTTTTACAATTATAATTTACAATTTTACCGTGCTCACCAACTACCCAACGAGGTGGATTCAATATAATATAAAGTAAATTCCTTTAAGAGTTTTGTTACAGGACTCACATGGGTTTAGAAGCCTCACGCACAATAAATGTGTGGGGCCCGATCCCCTCACTCACTTTAGGTAACTCTACGTTTGACATGTCGGGTACAAATAACATTTCTCTTCCTTTTAATATATAGCAAAAACATTTCAAATAATTATGATTGAATTTCAAATCAAATATCCACTAAAATTAAACAATTTCTAATCAAATTAAACTGGTAACAAGCTGAACTAACAATATAAATTTTAAAGCATCAGGTCCCCTTATATATATATATATATATATAATAAAATGTTAATAACGGATTTTAGTTAGTAAAATTAAAAATATAAATAATTAACAAATTTGATTTATTAATAAATACTTCATCAAGAAATAAATAAAGTAATAAAATATAAAATTATGACTGAAAACTCTGTTGGGACAACAAACAAAATTTTAAAAAATAACTTGTAAGTCGATAATATTATTAAAAAAAAAAGGAAAAAAAGGAAAGACATTCTATTGTACTTATCAGTATCTTATAAAAAATAAAAATACTGGGAAAAAAATTATGAGTAGCACAGAAAGCTTCCCGTCACTGATTTCCAACAACATCATTAACAAAGGTGTCGATGATCACCAACAATGTCGCTGTAAATAGTTTTGTTTAAATCTAAATTCTTTGCTACGGTACAACACCGCAAGTTGATCTTGTTGTACAGTAAAATAGGGAAAAATATATAGTGCCCACAAGGATTGAAGTACGTATACTTCAATTGATTCAATTCTAACTTGATTAATTGTCTAGTAACACACAAATTGATTTGTTATTTAGTTAAAATTAAAAATAAATGTAACGAAAACAATTAAAGGAAGTCAGAATGATGTTTAATTGATTGATTAAAAATGGAGGGAATTTATTTTCATTTTATCATTGTTTAATTAACTTGCTACTTGCAATCTAAATTCCTACTCATTTTCAATTCGTTTACCCAATTCTTTTAACTTTTATTTGGACAATGCCATTTGTATAATAATGTTTGTCAATGTTGTATCTGTCAAAAAAGTGTCAATTGAAAAGATTTGTTGTTAAATTGTCCAATGATAACATGCAATGTGACACGTTTTCAACAATATTTTAAAAAGATTTTACACAAAGCATGATTGTAGTTAATTAATTATTTCAAGTGTAAAACATAGAGCTCATTAGATCTGGGTTTTTTAGTTGGAACCAAACCTCTCTGATCGAAATCGAATCGAAATTGAAATCAAGAATCGATTGGGTTCAAGCCTGTTCTTGATTTTTGTACTAGAACCATGGATACTAGAATAAAACTAATTTTTATATATTTTTTACAATATATAGGCTGGGTAAAGAAAAATACAAAAATTAAAAACTCTAATTTTAGTAGTAACTTGTATAAAACTGCGGACTCTAATCCTAAAAAAAAAAAATTGACTCCCCTTTTTTTTTTTTTTTTTTTTTTTTTTTGTCTCACATCAGATTGTTACATTTCAATGGTTGGTACATGATAATATTCACAATTTGGGATTTCTATGAATCAAAAAATTTAAGTTAGGGTTGAGTGTACTGTAAGTTGATGAATCCAAGTATTCATTATTTGTAATTTGGGTTTTATTTTCTTGCATTATTTACAAACTTCAATTATTTTTTAATTTTTTATGACGTGTAACAATTGAGTTTGATAGCTTGAGATGTGGTACATCTTTTCAGTTATCTCGAGTTCATAGTTCTCTTTTGAAATATATAATTTTTTCCTTTTTCTTTTTTTTTTTTTTTTTACTCAAAAAGAGTGAGTTCAACGCGAACAATAGAATCTTAATGCTACCTAGTTATGTATCTACTTAGTTTTTATGTTAGTTCGTTTTAAAGGTGGAAAATTTTAAGTATTGGCTATAGTTAAATTATAGGCTCTAGCATGTCTCAGTTATGAATCAAATAAGATTTATTAAGAAAAATCATTTCTTTTCAATTTGTAATTTGATGTTTTAATTTTCTCCTCTTTTCTTAGTTTTTAGTTTCTACTATTTTGAGTCATGTAGTTGAATTTTTTAGCTTTTTGAAGATATCTTAACTGGTTTTTCTCCCTTGACCAAATATTCTCGAGTAGTAGTGTGTTATATATATATATATAGACACACACACACACACACAAAACTCCAAGATAGGGGGTGATTTAGATTGCCATAGTGAGCCTGCCCTACCAATGCTTTTATGCTGGCTACTATAACAACTTACAGTAGCTTTCACCTCTCTCCTTCGAAAATGGAACTGGGAGGACCTCACTTTGATAGACATCCATTCATTAGAATCGAAGCGAGCTCGAAGATGAGCTTGTTCTTATGGCTCTCGCTAGTGTCTTAAATTTTTTTCATTCTTATTCTGTCTTTTTTGAAAATTCTTTTGCCTATCGAAATTAGAAAGAATTTTTTTATAGATATAGGAACAACAGCATGATGCTCGCGCGCACGCACACAAAGGAAAAAAAGTTGGAGTAAACGAAGAAACTTGAACCCATCCCTAAAGAAACAATTTTGGAATGAGAGTCCACTCTTCTCCAACGGATATTGATTTTAATGAGAATCAACCGTTGATGATCACTGGCATATTTTTTTTGTCAATGATTATTTGCTCTTATTATTATTATTATTATTATTATTATTATTATTATTATTATTATTATTATTATTATTGTTCTTAGAAAGGCCCATTGACAATTTTGCCTAAGACTTCGAAAACAATTAAACTATTTTGTCAGAATTTTTTTGACATAATAGTTGACATTCTCTCACAGTGTGTGGACCCCGCGTGAATAAAAAAGTTAAAAAAGAAAAAAGAAAAAAGTAGGCCCTCACTAATATGAGTGTCGATCATCCATTATATCAAAAAATTCTATCACCATATCATTGTTGCCCCAAAATTCCTTGACGAATATGCATATAGTGGGTTCAATCCCAAAATAGCAAGTGTGTTAGTTGGAAAATTCGAGAACTCGAGATCCACATTGCTTTCCTCATGTTCAAGAAACCAGCCCACCTACCACAAGAGAAAATATAATCTAATTTGTTATATGAAAACTGACCTTTTCTTTTCTAATGCTTATTTTGTTTTTGCAGGGATCATGTTTATGCTTTTTAAAATGTCTCGTATAAATAAATGTCATCGTAGGTGGATGGACTTTCTTCATAATGGCTTTCAGTGGGAATTTAGGAGATGATGTCTGCTGAGCTTTAAACATTTAACATGGGCTGACTTGAAGATTTTTATCGAGATCCTTTTTAAGAAAATAGAACAAAGAAATTAAACGAATTAAGAGAGAGAGAGAGAGAGAGAGAGAGAGAGAGAGAAGAAAAAGTAATTAAGCTACTTTACCAAATGAATTTTAACATCTTTGATAGATTTAAAGTTGGATGAAAATGATTGGATGGAAACGATAATAGTGTTTAAAATAGTCCAATGATAAACTGACACATGACATTTTGTTAACCTATCAATCAACAAAAATGACACTGTAGCATGATTGAAAAATAACTCTATGACTTCATTCCTACATTGCCAATAATATGTTTTTAGGATCATAGAGGGGTCAAATATTAATTACAATAAAATCAACAAGAGAATAAAATTTATTAACATGTATCAAAAATCTTCAACAATACCACAAAGAACCTTAACCCAATTTGTGCGTACAAACAGGGGCGAATCCAAGACTTCAATTCAACTGGGGCAGTCGTTGATCGTTGACCGTTAACTGTCAATAGTCAACGACCATATAGTGATATCGTTTATTAATATTAAATTAAATAATATTAAAAAATTCTTCAATCTATATATAAATACGCTAAAACTTAAAAATCGTATATTTATACCATATTATAGTTCAATATAATCCGAAATAATATAAATTACATTAGATTTCTCTGTGTTATCAATGCTTAACAAATAATTTACTTGACTAAAAGTAGTTGAGAGATTCAATGCACCACTACAAGCACTGGATTGGGATTCGATTGAAAAAAATCATTCCATAATCAGTATTAGAATTGAACCTTAATCAAAGATTAAATGTAATTAAAATTAATTTTAAAATATAATTAAAGTTTCAATTTCCAATTCTCAACACCAATTCATCACAAATTATAAATTCCCCAATTTCTCATTTTCATAAATCACATATTCACATTTCACAATACTAAAATTAATTTTAAATATCACAATTCACAATTGACATATTTTCAAATAACACAAATTAAAACTCAATACTCATAAGTCATATCTTATAAATTATTAACGCATAAAATATTTAAAAACAACAAAAACCAACAAAAAAATAATAATAATAATAATAGTCACTGACTCACCTAGAGTCTTAATATATTTTATTTTGTTAAACCTAGTATCAAAATTCAACAATTATCATGATGATTAAGCTTTCAATAATCATAACTAGAGGCCACAGGTTCATGAAAAAATGTTATTTGTACATTGAGATTGACATTCTGATGTACACTCTATTCACATGAGGGGGACCCCACGATACCCCCACGTCAATAAAAAAATCGTGAAGTCCCCCCATGTGAGGGGAGTGTAGTACATGTAGCAAATCTCCAGGTTTGAATCCCATCCTTATAGAATTAATTTTGGTAAATAAAGTAGAAATTAAAATGTTGCATAATGAATTGAATTGGAAGGACTCGAACCAAAGACTTTAACCAACAAAGCCACAACATGAGTATCAAAATAAAATGAATTACCAATTATATAAGCTAAAAAATTTATCTATTAAAAAAAAATAAAAAAAATTTGCTTCCAATGGATCCCGCAAGTACGACCGCAGGGGCTCGCACAAGGAATAAGGCAAAAGTTAATACTAGTTCCTAAACCTTTTGGTTCCCTATGATATTGATTTCAGTGAGAATTATTGATCGTCATGCTGTTGACGATAACTGAGAAAGTTTCCAACAACGTTCATTTTCTTCATTGAATTTTTTATTATTGTTCTTGAAAAGGTCCTTTGATGATTTTGCCTCAGGCTTCAAATTGCTAGAATCACATCCGTTTATCAGGTTTAAATTTATAGTAAAATTCCATATTGAGTGTTCTTTGTTGTATTGAATTTGAGAATCCTATTGAGACCTAAAAGTGAAATATGTTTCATTTCACTGTTGTAATAAATATCTGTGCAAATTGTTTACATATTAACATATATTGTAATTTACATAGAGATATAACAAATTCATTAGTTAAGAATAGTTGCGCTATTAGGCGAGCAAGAATATCAATTGCATACATTGGTAATGTAAATATCTTGAAGAATGAAATTAATTTGGATTAACTTTTCAAGCCTTGAGTCTTCCTAATTTGGATGGATTTTTGAAACCTTTTCTATCAGATCACTAACAAAAATCATGTCAAATTGAATGATTGCGAAATTAAAATTCCATTCATTTGCTAGTATTGATAAGACGATGAGCTATTTTATTTAGAAAAAAAATTAAATTTTCAGATTAAAACATGATTGAATTATCCATAATTAACTTTTGACGATTTGTGTACCCCATTAGTCGATGCCATATTGATGTAGGTCAC
>NC_036258.1:5262464-5271346 GCF_002742605.1 Olea europaea var. sylvestris | reverse complement strand
AAAAAAACCAATTTTTACACCTAAACAAGCTTGAAATTTAACCTTCACGTTTAGTCACTCTTTAAGCTCTTTAAAACAGTGATTGTAATCGAAAGAAAAGTTGTAAATTCTTTTCTACTCCTACGAGGAAGTATATTTGAGATCGAGCTTAAAATTTACCCTTTTAAAAAAAAAAAAAAATTAACGAGATGCATATGCATTATCACTATTGTTTAATTTTTTGCAGCATTTTATACTTAAGCGACCATTTATTTTTTTTTATTTTTTTTTACCTTTCAATCATATATTTAAAAAAAAATATTATTTTTCATAAATCTACAATAAATATTTAATTTTCATGAACTAGACCAAATCAAATCATACCCGCCCAAGTATAGGTAACCACCGTTGCCTGAAATGCTCTCAAACCAAAGCTACTCTAATATAAGGAGCAAGGTATTCTAATGTAGCGATAAAAACCACCATTTCAACTACCACAATAATTATTTCATCACCCCCTTTTTCGTAAAGTATTTGCTACCCAAGTCAAGCAATAACAATTTCCTTCTATAAGTCGCTGGTTTGAACAAGCGCTCAATCAATCTTGTTCAATTCTTTCGAATTATTGGATCTCTTTTAACATTAAAAAAATCCTCTCTTTTTGACTTTATTGTCTCAAAGAGTAACTAGAAACATTTAATTAGTTTAATTGATAACAAATGAAAAGTCCAATTAAATGAGTTATATAAATGTAATCTTAATTGAGTCTATTATATTATGCGACGTTGAACGGTAAAGATATAAATTCCCAACCCTAAAAGCCATCAACATTTTATTCAAGAAAAGCAAATGGAGGGCATAGAGCACAAATCAGTAACTGTAAATGGCATAAACATGCACGTTGCAGAAATCGGGCAGGGCCCTTTTGTGCTATTCCTCCACGGCTTCCCTGAGCTCTGGTACTCGTGGCGCCATCAAATGTGCTTCATGGCCAGCCAAGGCTTCCGGGCGGTGGCGCCGGACCTCCGCGGCTACGGCGACACTACTGGTGCACCGGTAAATGATTCCACAAAATTCACAACTCTGCATGTGGTGGGTGACTTGGTGGCGCTCCTTAACGCCGTCGCGGCCCAGGAGGAGAAGGTGTTTGTTGTTGGGCATGATTGGGGGGCCATGTTTGCGTGGGCTTTGTGTTTGTATAGACCGGATAAGGTTAAGGCTTTGGTGAATTTGAGTGTGCCGTTCCAGCCGAGAAACCCCAGCAAGAAGCCTGTTGAGAGCTTGCTTGCAGTTTATGGGGAGGATTACTATATTTGCAGATTCCAGGTTCTTTCATTTTCTTCCTCATACAATAAGCATACTGTAGTTTTGCATTTAATTTGGAAAATTTCTAATCATTAATAAAATTTTCACCCTTTTTTTCGGGGTGGGGTGGAGGGGGCTGGCTCACCAATAAATCCAGCTGTTAAAGAAAGGTATCCAATGGCTTATAAACCCACAACGGCCTTTTACTTTGGACCTGATATTATCGAATTTTCTGCCAATTCACGTCATTATCAATCTTAGTTCCATAAATTGTTTGTCCTTGCAATTTACACCATTTGGGCAATGCTCTTGTGAAAAGGCAGCTATATTTGCTTTCTGCGGAAGATGAATTGAACTCTAATTTTCTATGTATTCATCCTGTCATGAGGCACCAGAAGAAGTCCGAAAGTGAGTAGAGTTGATCTTTATAAAAGAAGAAAAGCTCATTTCTAAAGCTGGAATTTTGGACCTTATATCAAATACATCATATTGTATTGAATAAAAGATATGCATAAGGGAGATGCAACTTCATTCATCTTGTTTCCAATACATTGCAATAAAGGTGAAAGAAAAAGTTGCACTACGTTATAGTTTTAGCTGATTCTGTTCCATTACAGGAACCTGGAGAAATAGAAGGTGAGTTTGCCCAAATGGGCACCAAGAGGGTGTTGACGAATTTCCTGACCTACCGCAATCCAGGACCAATTTACCTTCCTAAGGGAAAAGGTTTTGGAGATTCGGCAGATACTCCAATTATCTTGCCTTCATGGCTATCCGAAGAAGAACTTGATTATTATGCTGGCAAATACGAGAAGAGTGGCTTCACAGGGGCTTTAAATTACTACCGGGCACTCGACATGTATGCTCCCCTTGCTTAATTGTCTTGAGCCAGATTTGACGATCGACACGGAAAATACAACAAATGTTTTCATGATAGTTAATTTTAGTTTGATATTTATTTGACTGTTGCACATTATTTCAAATATATAATTAAAGAGCACTATAAGGTTTAAAAGGGAATTGATTTCTTTAGGTTATAAGTTTATCTCCATTTCTTAAAGATGTTGTTAATGCACTGACATCACTTGAAAATGTCCCATTTATAAATTATCCTTGACCCTTGGATCTTTTGGTATTTAATTCTTGATCTTGATTTCTCGGATTTTGCAGAAATTGGGAGCTCACAGCACCATGGACCGGGGATCAAATTAAAGTTCCAGTGAAGTTTATTGTGGGTGACCTTGACCTAACTTATAATGCCCCTGGCACCAGAGATTTCATACATAAAGGAGGGTTCAAGAGATATGTGCCATTGCTGAAGGAAGTCGTTGTAATGGAAGGAGTAGCTCATTTTATCCATCAAGAAAAGGCTGATGAGATTAATAAGCACATACTTGATTTCTTCCAAGAATTTTAATCCCCTTCGTCTTCAACATTGTAAATGTCCTTTTTCTCTGTGTATTTATTGATGCTGAGTCGTGTTGTTTGAAGCATTTTCCAGAAGTTTGGCATGTACTGTACTGTTTTTATTCTGATTGACATCTAAATAGTTGGCCAGCAAAATAATCTATTTCCATAATATGCGAGACGCAAGATTCTGTTTCAAACCTAGATGTTTATTAAACAGCAAGATACTCGGACCGCTGGACATATCAATTTCTGTACTTCCTTTCCTTCCGCATTATAACTTATTTCCTCGTGGTCCAGACACACCCACACACGCACAAGCACAAGCACAAGCACAATGAGGGAGAGAACACGAGATGGAGAAAATAGAACTTGAGGATACCCGTTAATGTAGAGAAACTTTAGTGGAGTGGTCGCACTGCCACGTATCAGGTTGTGCCACCTCGACGGGTAGCCCACCACACACCCTCGAGGTGTGTGGACCACCTGCCAAGGTGGCGCCTTGGCATTGGGCAGGCACACCACGTGGATGGTGCTCCCGCCCACTGAAGATTTAATCCCATTAATGGCCTGAACATGCGCGTAACTGAGCTTGGTCAGGGTCCAACTAGTTTTCTTACATGGCTTCCCTGAGATCCGGTACTCTTGGTGCCACCAAATTCTCTCTGTGGCAGCTCAAGGCTATCGAGCAGTGGCACCGGACCTGCGGGGCTATGGTGACACCACTGGTGCACTACTCGTGGATCCATCAAACACCGCCCTTCCCATAGTGGGCGACCTGATTGCCCTCCTTGATGCCGTTGCGCTGATGAAGATGAAGTATTTCTTATTGGGCCCAATTGTGGTGCTTTCATAGCTTGGCATTTGTGTGTGTACAGGCCTGACGAGTCTGCTGAACTATAGCGTTGATTTTATTCCTGTAAGTCCTGAAATAAATCCTATAGACGTGTTTCACGGTGCATATGGGGAGGATCACTACATATCCAGATTTCAGGTAGGCTTAAATTGTCTTAAGTGATCTTTATTTTCTTCCTAGAACTTCTGTATTTGAACCTTTCGAATGCTTATAATTGTGGTCTTACGAGTCGTTTAATAGATGTGGACAAATTTTGATCCATTTTATGATTAGGGTTACCCTTCATTCCCATTTATCCACACCTCCCTCTGATTATGGTTCTGAATTCTGATGATTTGGATTGTTTCCATGTATCGGAAACAGGAAATTGGATTGTCAGAAATTTTTGTGCAGTGGTGCTCATATGGATTATTCATCCGTTGAATTATGCATCCAATTAATCAAGGCCAAATGTAACATATTATAAGAACCCCCTGAATTCTTAATGTCTGCTAGAATTCTGGATCACATAAAAAATTAATCTGCTACATCATCACAGAAGCAGTTGATTGGTTGCATTGTGGAAACAGAGCAGGAACCTATATATAAGAGCGTAAAGAAGAAAAGTTTATTAGACGAACCATGTCATTCATACTCGTGCTGTTTTCATGGGATCCCAAGATTTTATCGTTAGTTATCTTTAGTAAGGCCTCATGAAGCTGTAACCTGACAAAGTAGACAATCTAATTGAATAATTGCAGGAACCTGGGCATATAGAAGCTGAGTTTGCACAGTTGGCACCGAAGTTCTCAAGATCATTTTTGTATTCCGCACTCCTGGACCACTTTATTTTCCCGAAGGCAAAGGCAATTCTGCTGATAATCCATCGCACTTGCCAACTTGGTTATCATAAATCGATTTGGTCTATTACCCTGGAAAAGTTTTAGCAGACTGGATTCTCTGGAGGAACGGATTACTATTGCGCACTTGGCAGGTATTCGCCTCTTATTTCTTATTGTAAATCTTACATTTACATTTTGGTCATGATTGGAATGTAACAATGAGCGGGACTTAACAATGCAATTAACAAGATTCAAACTTTTTTTTCCTCCATAACATTGTCCAGTGTTTTAGTTCATCTGGTCATCATGTTCTTAATTTTAACAAATTCTTATATACATTGCCATTGCTGGGAGCTGAACATGGAGTGATCTTTCTGAATATGAATTGCAGGAACCGGGATCTGAATGCACCCTTTTCCCGAGCTCATGTACAAATGCCACCAAAATTCATTGTCAGGGAGCTAGACCTGACCTATCATGTAGGCACCTAAGAATATATATACACAAAGGTGGGAAGTGCCATTATTACAGGAAGAATACAAAGGTGGGAAGTGCCATTATTACAGGAAGAAGTTGTAAGAATTAATCAAGTTCTGAAAACTTTCATCGTGGATTTTCTATAATCCCTTCGTCACCAAGAAAAAATCTTCAACAATGTAACTGTGTTTATTTATGGGTGTTTTTGATAATCATATTATTCTTGGCATTTTCCAAATGAAAGATTGCTTTTGATTAAGTAAAATGTCTGACGTTATACCTCTGGAGTTTGGACTATGCAAGGCTGAAACATTGAGAAGAAGTTATCATTTAAAAAAGAAGTAGGTAAACACAGCTAATGGACAGCGTCGGCGTGGCATTGGATCTCTTCTCCCATTCTAAATCTTCATATTTGACCATCAAAATTCATTATACACGCAAAACAAGAGCAGAGGAACTCAAGATGGAGAAAATTGAGCACAAGATCATACCTGTTAATGGCCTCAACATTCGCGTAGCCGAGCTTGGTCAGGGCCCATTAGTCCTGTTCCTACATGGCTTCCCTGAACTTTGGTACTCATGGCGCCACCAAATTCTGTACCTGGCGGCTCAAGGCTACAGAGCTGTGGCGCCGGATATGAGGGGCTATGGTGACACCAGTGGTGCACCGTGGAGGACCCATCAAAATTTACTACTCTTCACATAGTCGGTGACCTGGTTGCGCTCCTCGATGTCATTGCGCCTGATGCAGATAAGATGTTTGTTGTTGGGCATGACTGGGATGCTATAATAGCCTGGCATTTGTGCTTGTACAGTCCTTACAAGGTGAAGGCTTTGGTGACTTTTAGTGTTGCTTTTATACAGGACAAGTTTCGCAGTTTATATGGCGATGATCACTATATTTGCAGATTTCAGGTATTCTATTTTGCAAGCTAGTGTGAGTGGTTTGTCTTGTGGGATTATAAGTTAACTGGGCAGCCTCTGTTATGGGCTGATCACTGGCCATTTTCTGGTTTTACAGGAGAATTAGCTTGTGAAAGTGAGATCAATTCTTATTTTGAGTACAGAATCTTGATTTTCTCCCACAACTTATGTTTAAGATACTTGTTTGTGAGCTTGGAACAGACTACTTCTGAGTCCTGCACCACATGTCCCATATCATTCACAGAAATAATAAGTTGGCCTTGTGAACCCACTGGGCACTCTCTGGTTTATGGCTGAGTTCTAATTGGGTTCTTCCAACTGAGAGAGAAAGCAATATTGATTTTGAGAGTAGAATCTTGATTTCCTTCCCACAAATTGTATTTAATCATTAGATGATGGTGAACAGGCAATTATACTTAATCTACAGAAACCTGAGAAAGAGAAATTGGGAGTGAACAAATTTTTATTTATTTTATGATAATTGATACCCTTTATTTAGGCGTTAAATGCAGTAATTCGTGAAAGGGAGTATTCTATAGTTATAGTAAATTAATGTATGATCTATACAAGAGATGGTTGCTTCTTAATTATAAAATACCTGCACTATAAGGATTAGGTAGTGTAATGACAATACAAACGAATGCTTAACCCAAATGTATGATCCTTTTTGAACGTACCTATCGGAGAACAATAACAAAAGGCCATTCACCTCTTGTGAGTATGGTTCAGAAAATTTGTGGAGGTAAATCATATGGGCTACGTTTATCAATTGATGAAATTATTGATTCAGTTGGTTTAGTATCTTATCATCTCCGTGGAATTATTTAAGGCCAAAATTAGTACTGTATACCATAATAACCTTTGAAATTCTTAATGTCTGCTTGAATTCTGCATCAAATCAATTGATTAACAGTGTACAATGACAGCGACAGTTCATGGAAACATAAGAGAAATTTAAGAAGAAAAGTTAAAGAAATCAAGCACATTTTATTTGTATTTGTGCCATGTTTTGCCTCGTGAAGAGTCAATGAATGAAAATGACTTGAGCGAATCCTCCAAATCATCAATCTGCTGCTAAATATAGCCTTTTATCTTCATGGAGTGAATTTTATCAAAGATGATTAAACTGATGGGCATGTTGGTTGACAATGTTTCAGGAACCTGGGGATATAGAAGCTGAGTTTGCACAGATTGGCACCAAAGAAGTTCTAAACAACTTTCTTGCATTCTGCACTCCTGGACCAATTTATTTTCCGAAAGGTAATACTACGCCAAAAAGTTTGAGCTGACTGGATTCTCTGGAGCATTGAATTACTACCGCGCTTTTGGCAGGTACTTAGCCTCTTATTTCATTGGGAATCTCCATTCTTACTCTTCTAGGAAATCTTATACAGTCATGCCATATTTTCAAACATATTGTACCGAGTCAAGTGTGAAAAAGTATAGCTGCTGCACAAATTAATTACAGAAATATGGTAAATGATTAACTAATCAAAACGGTTCTCTTCATATTTAATAAATTCATGCACGATTCCTTGTATAAATCACCACTTTAGAAATGTATAAACCAGACATGGAACCAGATAAGTCAGATTTAAATGTAAGGCCTCTGCTAGACAATCAAATGCTGCCTAGACATGTATATCTGGATCAAAGTCACAGCAATATCGGAAAGATTAATGCTATTTTGTCATCACTGATTACCACCATCATGTTTGAATGACACTGAATGATAGGTCCAATCGCATTGGTCCCATATCCGTGAATTTAATTGGGCCTATCAATTCACGTCATTGTGTTGCCATATAAGTGACGATGGTCATCAGTTATGACAACTAAAATATTCTATCGGAAAATTCTCACATACACTTTTCATTATTCAAGATTTCAGATTTCTAGACAATTAGAGTGTTTTGACAATTTTAAACTCTAAGTTCAGAGTAAATTTAACGTTCGGTCGGCTCATCACATTCTTGATTTCACAGAGTTCTTGCTTACAGAGTAATGCCTTGAAAGTTGAATGCAGAGTATTTTTTAAATTGACAGTTCTAAATATGAATTGCAGGAGCTGGGAACTGAATGCCCCGTGGTCCAGAGCTCAGGTGGAATTCAGTAAAATTTATCGTCGGAGAATTAGACCTGACCTATCATGTACCAGGGACCAAAGAATTTATACACAAAGGTGGGTTCCAGAAATATGTGCCATTGTTGCAGGAAGTTGTTGTGATTGAAGATGCAGCACACTTTATCAACCAAGAAAGGCCAGATGAGATCAACCAACACATCTATGATTTTCTTCAGCAGTTCCAAGCTCTCTTGTATTTGGAATGAGTTTCTTTATGCTCATGTGCTTGCTTGTCTGTGCAATTAATTGTTAAAACTGGAGTTTTGCTACAAAAATCACCTTGTCCTTTCTGAGAGAACGGTGGATTATAATGATTCTAGTTGTCTCCAACTTATGGATTTATAGCTACTTATGCACTCTCACTAGCCAATTTTAAGAATTAGTTCTCCCCAATATGGTTGCAACATAGCTGCGAAAAAACGTCACCTGTACACAGATAATTGGAATGCAGTTTTCCAGTACGTAATCCAAAAATAAAATCTCCCATGGCCTTCACAATAGCGCTTGTCAAGTGCCGAAGAAATTGTCCATGTATGAACGCTTGTTTTATAAAGTATTTGGAGAACAATTATTAAAGAACATAAGAGTGGAAATTCAAATCCTCCCAGAGAAATAGTACTATAATTCCAAAAACACATAAAAGTCCGTATTTTGATCTTAGTTATACAGTAAACAAATTGTTTCCATGTTCTGATTAAACCTGTTTTAGAGGTTTTTGACCTTTAATGAATTTGAAAAATGGTAATATGCATAAGAGGTTCCAAACTTTTAAAAATAGTGCAGCACAGTCCCAAACTTTTAATAAATGTGTGTTGAATGCTTCTAACTGTTTCCATCCAAAATCTATCAGCGGACTCCTCAATCCACCAAACCTCAACCCCTAATTTCTAACCTACCCATGGCACAAACCTCTTCTACTTTAGCTGGTGTCTGGTGAGCCTCACAACAGTCACCTTTGCATGAGTTGTAGTCACAACAGCGTTAGCCA
>NC_036258.1:5255696-5262363 GCF_002742605.1 Olea europaea var. sylvestris | reverse complement strand
CATTTCCCCCCCCCCCCCCCCCCTTCTTTCGAACTCATCTTTCACATCCCCAACAACTATACTTCCTCCTAACAAGAATATTTAAAGAATTGGGAAGAAATAAAAAACATAAATAAACTTTCTTCAAAACTTACAGTAGTGACGATGGCGGAGGCTTCCCATCTGCCAATGGGGGGGTGGGGGGGTAAGGTGTAACAACCCAAATTTTAAAATTCAAATCGCTATCGAATTTATTTATTTCAACAGTATAAGCACATGAAATTAATGAGCACAATTAATTAATAGAAGAAACTCATACCCAAGTAAAATATGTTCCAAATAAATGCTAAAAACCATGCATATCACATTTATTAGATAAATAATAAAATGTTAATTCAACTGATATAGTTTAATACAGATTAAAATTTATAACCTAATAAATCATGTATTAAATTTCTAAATAAAAATACTTATGAAATAAACTAAGATAATGTTGAAATTAAAAATGTCTCATTATATTGGATTATTTGATTGAGTCCCATAAATCCTGGCATCACAATTGCACCTCATCGTCCACCAACCAACGACTCGTTCTAACTTGTGAGGAGTAGGAAAAAAGGTAAGTATATAAGAATAATCAATATGACACAAAAATAATGGTGCAATCCCGAATAAAATTATTTAAATCATGTGTCAAAAATATCATACCATCATCATATCTTTTGAAATCGATAAAAGTTCAATACATATCATATCTTTGGTATCGAATGACCATATTATATCTTTAACTTTTATAAGTATAATAATTTAACAAGAAGGAAAAATATTTTAAATGGGATATAAATAAATACATCTCATTATCCTACCTAGTTAGATCAAGCCCCTGTTTGAGCCACATTATTGTAAAAAGGAGAATGAAAAATATAGTCTTTATGGCTGGTGATTTGATGTGATGGATAACGGTCATATTTTTCATTTTGAGAAAATAATGAGGCTCAAACAGGTCCAAATAACTTTTTTGCAAGATAAAATCCAAAATCACATTCTAAGCTTTATTTTGTGCCTCTACTTCCGTGCCATGTATGTGCATATATAAAAAATGTTAAATCCTAATCTTGAGGGCCCCCACTGCTCCGTCCCTAGAGATTTGTGAAAGAGGTAAATCGCGGAATGTGTCCCAACAAGCCAAAGAACAAGAGCTGCTTATATACTGCGCCTACAAGGAGCCAAATTCCATGTTTCAAGAATCGAACACCCACACTGCAGTTGCCAGCAAGGTATGAGATAACATCACTCTTATGCTTTGCACCACTAGGCTATGTCCCAGAGGGCATGTATGTGCATATATGTACATAGGCAAAAATGTCCTAGACCCTAAGGAGTTGATGCATGGTGAAAAACGTGTAGGATAAGGTACTTGAATAAGAATAATTAAAACAAAATTTTAAATTAAACCTTGTCACAGTAGGATTCATACACGTTGAGGAAATAGAATATTTAAATTCATATTTAACTTAGTTATTTACAATTTTAGGTAATAACTTTCAACCTCAAAAACTGGGGGTGCGTTTATCTAAATTAACTTTTTTTCGAGCCTAATATACATTTTTTAAATACAAGCTATCTAATGAGCCTGATATTGATATACGTATCATTGTTCTATCAAAAATTTATTTGGCCCAAAAAACATTAAATTGAATGCATGTATCACTTTAGTTCCCCAACATTATAATATAATATAAAATGTAGCATCTAGAATAATTAAATTTTAAATTTTATTCTATGAATTTTTTGGGGGGCTTTACATTAGGTGGGTTAGAGATTGGACGGATTGGGGAAAATGAATATTTTGCAGATTTTTGGATGGCAACAGTTGAGGTCCTTCTGGTTCAATTTATGAAATATTTGGGATCGTACTACACATTTTTAAAGGATTGGGACTCTCAATGCATATTATTCTTTTTAATTAGTGAAATTATGTTCATACGTTGATATTTGATTAATTAACAAGGTTTTGGATGGAAACTATTCAGAGATCATTTCGTTGCACAAGTTCGAAAGGTTTTAGCTATCCACTATAATTTAAAGATTTGGGGTGTAATCTTTACTATTTTAAAGAATTTAAGACTTCTGTTGCAAAGTCAATTTGTGGGTGCACTGTCATGTATTTACTTTTATGTTTATGAATTTTCAAAAGATACATGACAAGGATTATATGACCTTTGGACTAGTTAAATGTTGAGAATATTATATTTCGGGTAATTAGCACAAAACATCCCTACCTTTCGATGTTTTTGTGGAAAACGTCCCTACCTTTCATTTTTTGACGGATTACACCCTTACCTTTACCTTTTTTTGTGCAAAACGTCCTTCTGTCAACTCTCCGTTAAAATGCTCCGTTAAATCAAAAAGGTAATTAGCACAAAAGGTCCCTACCTTTCAAAGTTATTGTGCAAAACGTCCCTACCTTTTATTTTTTAGTATAATTAGCAGAAAAGGTCCCTACCTTTCAATATTATTGTGCAAAACGTCCCTACCTTTCATTTTTAGCATTTTTACCCCTTCATTTCACCTTTCATTGCGTAAAAGGTCATTTTCATCCATTTTTTCAATAAAATGACGATTTTACCCTCCTATTGAAATAAAACAAAAAGAAAAGAAAAAAATAATTAATTAATTGCAATCATAGTTCTAAATCTTTCAAAACATTACAGATAAATCTTAAATTCTCCACTACCGCCACTTTCACAACCCCACCAAGCCACCACCTATAGATCCATATAGCACCACTTTTCGACCACAACACCTATCAGACTCCATCACCACCAGTGTCGCCTCACTCTCTCCAATATCCTCCTCCATAGTATTAGTCATCAATCTGTCCGAAACAACCACATTTACGGTGGTGGAGTCCGGTGGGCATGGTGGCCGAAAGGTGGTATTATGTGGATTTATAGTTGACAGCTTGATAGGTTATGAAAATGGTGGTGGTTGAGAATTTATGATTTATCTGTAATATTTTGAAAGATTTAGAACTATGATTGCAATTAATTAATTATTATTTTTTTCTTTTTGTTTTATTTCAATAGGAGGATAAAATCGTCATTTTATTGAAAAAATGGATGAAAATGACCTTTTGCGCAATGAAAGGTGAGATGTAGGGGTAAAAATGTTAAAAATGAAAGGTAAGGACGTTCTGCACAATAATATTGAAAGGTAGGGACCTTTTATGCTAATTATGCTAAAAAATAAAAGGTAGGGACGTTTTGCACAATAACTTTGAAAGGTAGGGACTTTTTGTGCTAATTACCTTTTTGATTTAACGGAACATTTTAACGGAGAGTTGACAGAAGGACGTTTTGCGCAAAAAAAGGTAAAGGTAAGGGTGTAATCCGCCAAAAAATGAAAGGTAGGGACGTATTCCACAAAAACATCGAAAGGTAGGGATGTTTTGTGCTAATTACCCTTATATTTCGAGTTTGGCAAAGTGGTCAATACCTAACAAGAAGGCTATGACAAAATAATAATTTAGGCATTTTATTAAGAGAAATATTGCAGCCGCCATCCCCAATGTGTGGATCTTTTACACTCTTATTTTCAATCTTTTATAATTTGATACATTTATCCCTAATCTTTTATTTTCCTTTTTGAAAAATCCGTTAAGTTGAGCATGTTGACTTAGATCGAGGATATGAACGGTAAAACACTATTAAAAACCACCTGTGCTACTCTAATGTCATCTTCCCCAAATAAGACACCAATTAGTATTGACTAAAACTACTTTACCAAATGGAAAATGGCTAATGGAATTCCATATGAGTGGTATGCACCTCACCTCTTGATGGGATGCTTCAAATTCAATAGTAACATATGGGGGTTTTGTTCGAAGGAATACAAACAATTCAGAAATTGAATCTCATACTCTTCTTTCTAGAAATCTTGTTTACAAATTCGGATGGAGAATGGTTGCTACATCTCTATTAATTTGTTTTAGTTTGTACCAAATTAAAAGTAGAGCCACGTAAGAGATGATATAAGATAAAAGTGACTCATCACTTGTAAAAATACATTGTATCAATTATTAACTAACACTTCAAGTGGTTGTCAACTGGCCGTGTCAACGACGCCAACTAAGCAGCATGCCATGTGAGTCTCCTCTGAGGCGATGGAGAGACATTAGTGACTCATCAAGGCATCAGAGTGCCTGCATCCAAGGCAACCTCGAGTCCCATCTTAAGCTTCACATGCAATCGCCTTGGATACCACACCATTCGAGCGGTTCAACCTTAATTCTTTCTAAGTTGATCTCAGGGGCTCAATCCTTAGCAACAAAGTGCGTCTGTTAAGATCGAGGCGGTTGGGGTAGACTTCAGATGCTTTATGCAAGTAGTTGTATTAGACACATTGAGCAGTGCGAAATAATTGACTTGACAGCTTGCGCAGCAAAATGCATCTATTAAGATCGAGGCGATTGGGGTAGACTTCAGATGCTTTGTGCAAGTAGCTATATTAGATACATTGAGCAGTGCAAAATAATTGATTTGACAGCCTACGATGAAGGCTTGAGGTCACATCGCCATTCCTTCGCCTTGGACGAGGAAAGGCCATCACAAGCCTATGATAGGTGTCACATAGCTATGACAAATGACACTTATGATAAGCATGTGTCGTGCATCCTGTATATCTCTCCCAGTCCTACTTGCCCATGCCCTCTACCTATAAATATCAAGCTTTGGGAACATTTGAAGATAATTGAATTATTGTTATTTTTAGTCCAAATTCTCTTCTACAACTTTGGTTTTCCTAGATAAAACCTATCAACCAAAATCTGATCTTTAAGTGCTTCTTCCACACCCAAACTCTTTAGGCATGCTTGGGAGCCTTCTCTTTTTTCATTTTTTTTCCTCACCATTTTGGGTGGCACTGTTTATAAGGTATTTAAAAAACTTGTGTTTGCTAGTTTTTTTTAACCAGTTTTGGTTGATCTAGAAAACACCCAAAATCGGTATAGTGTAATTTTAACCAATTCTCTCAACCCATTGAATTGATAATTTTTTCATCGTTTCTCATATTCTTTTCTAATTTTATCCTTTATAAAATAATTATTTTCATTCAAGATATTTTGTTCAAATTAACTTGTAAATAAAATATATAATAAAAAATTATTTAAAAAGGTTACATTATAATTAAAAAAAATTACTTATAAGTAAAATATTACTTATAAGATAAAAGATTACTTTTGTGTAAAAATTTATTTATAAAGTAAAAAATATTACTAATAAGACAAAAATTCATTTATGAAATATTAAAAGTAACTCATAAGTAAACATTCACTTATGTGTAAAAATTATATAGAAGTACAAAATTAACTTAATTTAAAGTTTACATATAAGTAAAAAATACTAAATTAAAATTTTTATTTAACTTTTTAAGTTAAAAATATTAGCTTATATGAAATAAGTTATCTATAAATAAAATATCACTTATGAGTAAAAAAAATTCATACAAAAAATATACACGGAAGATTTCACTAAAGACATATATTTAATTTTTTTTTTTTTAAATGATAGATAATAAACTCCAAAGCATGAATTTGATTGTTTTAAAAATCGCTACAGAACCACTTAAAATTGGTTTGCTCATAAATCCTCAAAATCAATACTTAAAAAAATGCTTATAACCTATACCCAAAACTCCCAAGCATGCTCTTATAAATCTGTTACTTGATAAACGGGTTAAATCCATAAATGGTTACCTAACTTTACACTTAGCGTCACCATGACCACGTAATTTGATTTTATTTAATCATAGCCACCCAATTTTATATTTAGTTTCTCCATGGTCACTCAATTTGATTTTATTTTACCATGGTCATCCAATTTCATATAACGTTTCATCGTAATGATCAAATTTCATATAACGTTTTATCATGATTACCCAATTTCTTCTCAATCTTTTTATTAATTTTAAAAGGGTCAAAACAGTAACTTTGCATTATATATTTAAAATAAATTTTTAAAAAATAATTTCTTAAAAAAAAAGTATTACCTATAAAATAAAATGAGATAAAACTTATATTTAAAAAAAAAAGCATTACTTAGAAAAAAAAAAATTTAAAATATATTTTTTTAAAGTTTCTTAAAAAATAAAATAAAAACTTATTTAAAAAATGGTTTTTAAAATAAAATAAAAAACATTTTAAAGAAAGTCAATTAGAAAAACAAAATAAAATAAAAAGGTATTTTAAAAAAGTTTTTAAAATTAAAAAAATATTTTATTTTTTAAATTTATTTTCTATATACAATGCAAAGTTATCATTTTACCAATTTTAAAATTAGTGAAAATAGTGAGAAAAAAAAGTTGAGTGGCCATTGTGAGACGTTATATTAAATTGGATGATCACTGTAAAATAAAATCAAATTGAATAATTATGATGACATTAAGTATAATGTTTGGTGATTATGGTGAAAGAAAATTAAATTAGGTACCTATGACACTAAATATAAAATCAAATTGCCATTGGTAAATTTATCCCTTTGACCGAGATATTACTTGGGATATACATGAAAATGGCCCAAATAGTAAATAACATTTTCCAAAATGGCCTTTGACTTTTTTAGAAATTTGAAACTACCCAAAATATCCTTAGAAAAATTTAACAACCAACCCTTTATATAATAAAAAGTTT
>NC_036258.1:5222091-5254166 GCF_002742605.1 Olea europaea var. sylvestris | reverse complement strand
ATTCTTGATAGATTGAAGAAGATAATCTCTTTCTTACTTTAACAAAGAGAGAATTTTCTTTACTTAAGATCTTTATTCTTAATTCTAAGAAAAGATACAGTGAGGGCAAGAAGCTGAAATAGCAGAATTCTCATTGAGGCAAGAGGCCGTTTAAGGGAGCAGTTTGCAGATTCAGAGCCTGAAGGTCACTCGGTTCTAAGAATACAGATTTAAGATCAAAAGTAAGGTAAAATTATTGTCTTTGTTAAATTTAGAAAGAATTCTTCTAATATCTTGAAAGAATTGTAGGGATTATTATTGTTCATGTTTGCAAAAAACTTATCTAAATATGTTATTATTCATAAAGTTTGCAAGGAATTATTTGAATAATGCCAGGTTATACAATTAAAGGATTAGATAATCTGTTAGATAGATTAATGGAAAAAATAGAAAATATTTATTCTCAATTAGAGATTATGGATATATTATCGAAGGAATTTGATAATCTTAGTAAATTACATGATAATTATATTACAGATTATGCTAATTTATTAGATCAAAGGATGAAATTATATATTAAAACTCGAAATGAGAGAAATAGAGGAATTTAAGACTATCCCAATAAATTAAGGATATCTTGTGCAATATATAATAAATTATTTCATTAAGGGTATTATAGACATTTTACCAAAAATGAATAGTAGTAGACCATTTATAAAAATCTCCCATATTACTTTGAGTGTCGAAATGCATACCTTTCTATTCGGGGAGGTGCCTGCCTACGTCTTTCCGCTTGGGTCCAAGTGTAGAGCTGAGATTATGTTGACGTGCTGAATCCACCGGATTCGGAGGTCACTACCAATTCTGGCAGTCTTGTCGCCCTTCAAAATTCATTTATACTCTCAAACAAAGAGAAAGAGAAACACAATATGGAGAAAATAGAGCACAAGATCATACCTGCTAATGGCCAGAACATTCACGTAGCCGAGCTTGGTCAGGGCCCATTAGTGCTCTTCCTACATGGCTTCCCTGAGCTTTGGTACTCATGGCGCCACCAAATTCTGTACCTGGCTGCTCAAGGCTACAGAGCTGTGGCGCCGAATCTGAGGGGCTATGGTGAAACTACTGGTGCACCAGTTGAGGACCCATCAAAATTCACTATTCTTCACATGGTTGGTGACCTGATTGCGCTCCTTGATGTCATTGAGCCTGATACAGATAAGGTGTTTGTTGTTGGGCATGACTGGGGTGCTTCCATAGCCTGGCACTTGTGCTTGTACAGACCTGATAAGGTGAAGGCTTTGGTGAATTTGGGTGTTGCTTTTTTCCCGAGAAGTCCTGAAATGAATCCAGTGGACATGTTTCGCAGTCTTTATGGGGATGATCACTATATTTGCAGATTTCAGGTATTCTATTGTGCAAATTAGTGTGCGTGCGTGTAAGGGGCACAACTGCCTCTAATGCCCACATTGCTCGTGGTAAGTCTTGCTAGAGGCAAGTCTGTCTTGTGGGCTTATAAGCGCGCTGACTATTTTTCTGTTTTGAGGGTGAATTTGCTTGTAAGAGAAGTGGACATCAATTTATAGAATATTTATTTTCTGCCCCAACTTATGTTAGAGATAGTTGTTCCATGCTCACAAACAACTACTTCTAAGTCCTATGTTGCTCGTCATATGTCATTAATAGAAATGAAAAATTCAGCCTTTTGAATATACTGGCTTTCTCTGGTTTTAAGGCTGAGTCCTAGGTGGGTTCTTGCAACTGAGGGAGACAACAATATTGATTTTCAGTATAGAACCTTGAGTTGCATCACACATTTTGTGTTTATGATAGTTCTTCATGAATCATTTTGGATTTGAGTCACAATTTAAGCAATATAATGATTCATGAGGGCTTAATTTGATGATGGTGAACAACAGCAGTTATACTTAATCTACAGAAACCCGAGGAAGAGAAATCGTGTGTGAACCCATTTGTTTACATTTTATGTTTATCGATACCCTTTATTTAGGATCCCCTGTGAGTATGGTTCCGATAATTTGTTTTCAAGAAGAATCTGAACGTGGTAAAGCGGCATCAAAGCCAATTTAGTACCGTGGCAGTACATGGAAATGTATAGAAATATAAGAAAAGTTCAAGAAATCAAGCACATGTTATTTGCCTTGTGAAGCTTCAATGAATAAAAATGATCTAGGTGAATCCTCTAAATCACCAGTCGGGTACTAGATGTAGCTTTTTCTTTACGAGTGAATTTTATCTTCGATGATCAAATTGACAGGAATATTGGTTGACAATGTTTCAGGAACCTGGGGATAGAGAAGCTGAGTTTGCGCAGATTGGCACCAAAGAAGTTCTCAAGAACTTTTTTGCATTCCGCACTCCTGGTCCATATTATTTTCCCAAAGGCAAAGGCTTCGGTGGTTCTGCTGATAAGCCAACTTGGTTATCAGAAGACAATTTGGAGTATTACACCAAAAAGTTTGAGCAGACTGGATTCTCAGGAGGAGTGAATTACTACCGTGCTTTTGGCAGGTACTTGGCCTCTAGACGTCTCCAATGCCGCCTACATGCATAGTTTTATATATCTGTACCAAAATCACAGAGCTATAATGGAAAATTCTCACACCCTCTTTCCTTATTTATGACTTAAGATGTTCAGACAGTTGGACTGTTTTGACAATTTTAAACTAGAAAGTTTAGAGTAAAATTTTATGTTCAGTTGGCTCAACACACTTGCTTTCACAAAAATACTTACCATACCTCGAAGCCAAATGCAGTGTAATGTTTTGGATTGATATATCTAAATAAGAATTGCAGGAACTGGGAACTGAATGCGCCGTGGTCAGGGGCTCAGGTGAAAGTGCCAACGAAATACATCGTTGGGGAATTAGACCCGACGTATCATATAGCAGGGGCCAAAGAATTTATACACAAAGGGGGATTCCAGAAATACGTGCCATTGTTGAAAGAAGTTGTTGTGATTGAAGGTGCAGCACACTTTATCAACCAAGAAAGGCCAGCAGAGATCAATCAACACATTTATGATTTTCTTAAACAGTTCTAAACCCTCTTGTACATGGAATTAGTTTCTTTAAGCTCATGTGCCTGCTTGTATGTTCAAATAATTATTATAACCAAATGTTTGTTTGCAAAGAATATCACTATCTTGTCGTTTATTTATTGATGTCCATAAATCGATTGAGAAAAGAAGGATATAGCAGTGACCTTGAACGGCTGCTTCCAATAGAAGACCGATTCCAGAGTCATTTCAGGTCTAATACAGCATGTGAATGTCTATTTTGTAAAGAGCGGTGAGATATAACGACTTTAATTGTTCATGTTCTTGAAAATGTCCATAAATGCATTCTTGAAAGGTAAAGCATTTGTAGAACCGTTGCTTAAAGAACTTGAATGGACAACCCACAAATGTTACCCTACTATTATTCCAAAATCACATGAAAATCCAAATTTTGTCTTAGTTATATGGTAAACAGATTGTTTCATGTTGTAACGAAATCAGTTCTAGAGCTTTTGAACAGGCTTCATTATTTTCAAGCTGGTAATTCAAGACGAGATATAAATGAAACAAGAAATGTTACATCATTTCCAGTAAGCAACCTTCAATGCTGTGCTAAGAGTAAAAGTCACTTAATGCTTCACTCTACGGCGTCTTTCAACATCAAACTGCACGTCCAACAGGCCAGTGATTCCAGCATCTATTTTTTGACCGATCTTAACTGGACCAACTCCTTGAGGAGTGCCTGTATAAGAGAACAAATGTTAAATGACATAATATTGCTTTACAAACAGATTATGCTATAGTAATGTTGCACCATGAGCAGTTTAGAACTACTGAATTTAGTCAGGGTGTAAGCGGGAATAAGATTGCTTGCAAACGGGGTAGAAAGTATATGGATGAAAGAGTTAAAGATAAGATCATTTATAATGCTTCTTGGTAGTCAGCAAAATGACTCGTATTCTTCCTTTAAGAGGATACCACACCAGTGTTGACTAGAAAAGAATTCCCTTTTTCCTCTGATTTTTCGTTTTCTTTTTCATTGCTGCGGAATGTGTGGGAGAGAAAATAAGAAGTCTGTAAAAAGTTCAGCAATTCAATCCATGCACAGTATATCAAGATCATTATAACACCGGCAAGCACTTGATTTATGGCATTAGCAAAATGATAAAATAACTAATAAGTAAGAGGACCGATCAACGTTTTTAAAAGAAACCCCCAAGAAACAACATTAGCGAAAAGAAAGTAGCAGTTCGCCTGTGTCCTTGTACCTGTTAGAATAACGTCTCCCTCAAGAAGTGTCATGATAGAACTTATGTGGCTAATCAAATATGGAATATTAAATATCATATCTTTTGTTGATCCTTTCTGCCGGGTTTCTCCATCAACCTGCAGGAAGAAAATTTATTCAAAGAACAGCATTATATGGTGAACATGGTATGCAAGGACCTGAGCCATACCCTAACGTTGGTCACAAACCGACAAAAAACACTTAAAAGTCCACATGAACTAGTCACAATATTCTCCCATAAGAGAGATGAGATGGACTTACAAACTTCACACTCAAATTTTCTATATCCTCATCAGTTATCACATCTACTCACTTTCCATAACCCATTCAACGAATTTAAGCATGTCCACGTGTAGGGTCCCTTTTTTGGTGCAGTCAATGCCAGACGAAGACCCTTCCTTTAATATTTGTTTCGAGTTTGTCCTTTTTTTTTTTTTTTTGGGACTCAAAAATAAGCATTGCATACATTAACACAGCCATCGCGTTCTCCAATAATGCAGAGTCCATTTCCAATATAGTTGGCTGTTTTTTTAATGAATAACCCCCACTCAGCATGAGCCATGCTGTTAATAGTCTGTAAGGACCAAGCCAGTGCCACCTGTCCCATTTTTACACCCTTAGGCCCTAACGACAGGAGTGGCCTGCACCCCCTGTAAGGACTTGGTTGGATGCTCAGCTCTGCCAACATAGTTGGGCACTATTACTAATTAACTGGCCTTAAATATTTAAACTGACACCGACAAGTAGTGACTAAAACTATTCTACCACAATTGATGTTGGATGGAGTCTTACATGCAAAAGAGGCACACTAATGATAAGGAATGAACAGTACCTTCAACCACAACTCTACGTCATGAGGGTTTGGCAACATCGCTGTAGGTATCTGCAGAGATACTCTGAGAAAGTTAATGATGAAACACTCAAGAAGAAAGGTAGTTACTGATAGATAAAAACATAACAATGAAACAAAATACCACCATACATAGGTTAGTGATAATTCATCATTTCATCTTTGACAGTACTTTTTTCTTTTGGTAAGTGTCATCTAATAATGGATTATTCAGTCCTATTTGCTTTCCCACAAAAGCTTAGATATTGCAGTAGAATTGGTGGGGTTTCAGTGCAGGGCTTTTTTTGGGGGGTGGGGGGTGTAGAACACTAATCACAAAAGGAACCGCGAACAGCTTGTATGCAGAATGCTTAGGGTTACAATTTTAACCCTTAGACTCGATTAAGCATATGAGCACTCATGAAAATAAGGGCAATGTGTAAACATGAGTATTCTGATCTGATTCTTACAACAGAGCTGATTGGAGTGAAGGTGTCTTGGCCTTTTGCTACAGTCCATGGAAGACCTGCAGACTTCAGCAAAAAATTGAAAAGGTGAAAACCTGCAATAATGACAAAATAAGAAGAAAAAGAAGAGAAGAAAGACACTCCCAACTAAACGAAAGTAAACTCAATGAGGCACAGGTATGAAAAAATAAGAAAATATAGATCACCTATATCCGAACTGCAAATATTGCAATGATATCGTGTAGTGCATATACACGATGATTAACTGTAGAATCATAAAAATATTTACACCTTAGCAGTAGATTGGATTTCCCTCGCTGTCATATCCAAGGCAAGAGCATAACCTGGAACAGAAAATTGTAGACCATTCAGTTCTGTTTTGTATTGACGGTATTATTAATCTCCTAGCATGAAATCTGAACTTTGTGGGTCTTGTTCTTTCTTCTTTTTAAATCACAGAGCATCCAGTTGAATCATTTACAAAGCAATTAAAAATACTATGAATTTAATCATCTTCATTTATTGCAGAAGACCAAAACAAAAATTCTAGTAAACCTCAAACGTGCTTCACATTTGACAAAAAGTTAGTTTAAAGTAACTTTTAAGCTCAGTAAAACCTGATAAACAGAAATTTCATTGGGCAAGTGTCAGGAATTCGAATTTCTACACATAGATGATAGTCAAGCAAGTCAAATTGGCCAAAACATTAGGTAACAATTCAACAGCTTCAGCCTAGCAAAATCCAAAACCAATCATTCAGAAGCTAAGCAGGCACGTTTAAACACTATTTTAATTAAAATTACATTTATCCAAACATAAAAATCTCCTACCTTTTTTTTTTTCCTATGAAGTTTAGAGGTCCAACAACATTAACAGACTTTTACACATATTGGTCGAAATTGTAATAACAGATAAAAATTATTATACCTCCAATATAGTCCATGGCGGTGGCTTCCGGCACGTCACGAGCCCGTCGACCAATGACTACTGCCAGCTCCACCTCGTGATCCAGTGCCTCCAGTGGCTCGGGCACCTCAATTTTGCCTCCGTTCTCCAAATACGATGTCGTTGGCTTCATAAACAACACCGGCTCCTTCAAACAAATCAAACCAAAAAATAAAAAATAAAAAAAAATTAATAAAACATTTTTTCATATGACAAATTAAAAAACATTAATTAAAAAAAAATTGTCGTATATATGTACAAGTAGATACTTTGGGGACGGCGTTGCCGAGTTCTTTGGCGTGGGCGGCGTAGTTGCGGCCAACGGCGACGATTTTAGTTCCGACGCTAAGGAGTTTTTGGTATGCCGAATAGGACGTCGCCATTTTCGGGGATTTCGAGATTCTGGTAGTACTTGCAAATACAATATTAGTACTAGGGAAAGCTGCTCCTATGTGGATCTGGGTATACATATACAAGAAAATGTATGCATAGGCAGGGAAGGTTGAGAGAGAAGCTAAAATTTTCCAACAAATTGTTCGATTTCAATAGAAAGAGCAAATAGCAACAAATGTCCCAATCTTTAATTTTGTTTGCACTTTGGTTACCAATATCGCATGGAAGAACATAGCGTCACGCTTAGTAAAGTTTCTAAGCTTACAAGCACACCTTTTTATGTCCTATGGATGCGTTACTGTTAGCTCTTCAATGGAAAGACATTTCAATTCTCGACATGATTAGTCATGTGAGTAAAATAGATGTTGTTGGAGCTAAATATCACATTAAGGGAGAATCATTTTTTTTGGACGATTTTAACATCTCTACAATTCAATTATTTTGATAAACCTTATTTTTCGTTTTTCGATATGTAATAAATACTACATAATTATTATCATTTATGAAATTTGTGTTATTAATTCTCAATTAATTAACATTCATGTTAACCTAAATTCAATGAATTTTCATTTGATAAATCTTAAATTACATGAATTTAGAGCTATTATAGATGAATTTATTCATATTCATGTATCTAAAAATTTTAATGGGTTATTAAATTTATGTATTAACAATTAATTTTTTTTGTCTCAAATGTAATATAAAATATTGTTTATTTATAGTATTTCATCATTACAAAAAAATTTGAATCATAAAAATTGAGTTTTGAGAGTACAATTTTATTCTCTTAAATTTCTAGGCTAGATTTTATTTTCTTCAATTCATCCAAAACTCATCAAATCCTCTAACAAATTGATACCAATTATTACTTTTACATCATTTATAAAATATTTTAGAATAACATGCAAGGCACGTTCAACTTTGACTAGTACAAGAAAATGTATGCATAGGCAAGGGAGATTGAGAGAGAAGCTAAATTTTTCCAACAACTTGTTCACTTTCTATAGAAAGGGCAAATAGCAATAAATGTCCCAATCTTTAATTTTATTTGCACTTTGGTTCCCAATCTTTTTTTGATTACTATGTTCTCATCGCATGTAAGAATATATCATCATTCTTAGAAAAGTTTCTAAGCTTACAAACACACATTTTTATGTCCAATGGATGCGTTACTGTTGGCTCTTCAATGGAAAGGCATTCCAATTCTCGACATGGTTAGTCATGCGAGCAAAATAGATGTTGGGTGGGGCTTTCCAACAATTCCCAAAATGGGCAGAGAAAAAGTTATCTTGATGGATTCTGTTGACCCCAAAAAATATTGCCAACAGATGCAGAACCCACCCACGCACACATGAGCGAAAGTCCAACACGCTAAGACACGTGGACGGTCTAAAATGAGCAGATCAAGGGTATGGGAGTAGCTCAACGGCACGGGATGAGAAAGTTCGGAATTCGGCGGGATGTTCTTAGACCGATTGTACAATAATTATCAATCGATGTTTGTAAATGTGTATCTAAATATGTATAAACTCGTTTGTGTTGCAAGATAATAAGAAAAAGAGAGTTAAGTAAAGTACGATTTTTTGTATTGATTCTTGCATTAGTCTTTGTATGGGGTACATGGGGGAGTATTTATAGTGTCACAAGTTAGATAGTGACCTTTGGTTCGGGGTACATGTGGCCTCATCCGGTTAATTTACATGTCAAATTGTAGGCATAAGCCGCACCTAACCTGCTATACATTTATTGATTGGCAGAGCCGCCTCTACTAGTGACAAGACTTAACATTTACACTCATGACAAACGTCCTATCAATCATTCAAGTAAGATCTTTGTGCAGATGATCTCTTAGGAGAAGTGTCTATGGAAGATGTTTTGTGATTCGGAGGCTGCTACCTCGGCTACAGAGTTTCGGCTAATAGGGCCTCGTCCACCTTCAAAGGGCCTCGGCATATGGGCTTCAGAAGCTCCTCAAGAGGCAATGATAGATGGGTCTCGACATATATGGGCCTAGGCTTCTATGGACCTCGATTTGTGGGCCTAGGCTATGCAAATCACCTCAGCTTGAGTGCCACGTGGTTCGACATAAGTTGGCTGTGGGCCCCGGTGGGTTGCCCAAGTGTGCAAACACATAATAATAGTCCCCTAAATCCAAGTATAGTCATTTATGTAATGCGAGAACTTTGATGAAGTAAAGCCAGCCAGTTAAGTTGAAAGAAATTTTTGAAATTTTTATACCCAAAATTTTTGAAATTTTTGTACCCCAAATAACAGTCCCTTAAGTCCAAGTATAGATATTTATATCATGGTTGGAGTTAGAAATGTGTTGTTGTGGAAGAATGATGAAGTCGAGGTGGTTTGAGAAACCGAACCTGCGAGGCTTGTGGAGGCCGAATTCTGATGAGGAAGTCGAGGTGGTTGAGAAATTGAACCTGCGAGGCTTGTGGAGGCTGAATTCTGATGAGGAGGCCGAGGTGGTTGAGAAATCGAACCTGCAATAAATTCTGATGAGGAAGCCGAGGTGGTTGGGAAATCGAACCTGCGAAGCTTGTGGAGGTTGAATTATGAGGCTCATTGGTAATGATTGTTCCTTAATAGCTGTGTCAATGATTTGATGTTTTACGCATATTTTCGAGGAAATGTGGCTGGACCATTCAACTTCCTAGGCGTCTGCTGTCGTCGAATTTGAGTCGTAATTATGAGCACAGCTGGAGCTTCTAGAAGCAGACGTGTTTGGGGAGGTGCGTGGAGGACATGCTTGAATCTGAAGCGTAGGTTTGAAAAATCGTTTGAATTCTACGCCTTGGATTTAATTTAGAATGAAGGGTCCAGATTCAATGAGCTTTGCTCAGACGGTTGGGGTTCGTCCTGACCCTTTATAAAAGGCGAGAGACCCTCATTTTTCTGGATTTTCAACCTTTGCAATTTGATTTCTTCTTCAACAGCTCAAGTTTTTCGGAGTCCAAACAGTCGATCTTCTCGTTTTCCGGTGTTACTCCGTTCGCGTAGTCATTTTCCATAGGTATTTTCACAGAAACTCCCTTGTATTGAGTTCATCCTTTTCTGATATGAAGTCCACCTCGAGTAGGGAATTAGTAACTGTTGCGTCATTTGGCGAGGGGGTGAGTCACAGAGGGGTCCCCGAGGTCGAGCAATATGTTATCATCGAGGAGCTAGTAGATTACAGTGAGGAGTGAGGGGCGTCCAGAGTGCCTTCAAATATGACCTTGAAGAGGCTGGGGGAGATCAGTAAGAGGTACTGTGTACCTCATTATGTGGAAATGTTGGTGCCCGAGGCTCATGAGCGCGCCTGCTATCCGAGGCCCAGATGCATGGCGGTGAATGAATACATGTTTAAGGCATGTATGTGTTTCCTTTGCACCCCTTCTTTAGGGCGGTGCTGAGAAACTTTATGTTGTCGCTGACCCAGGTTCTGCCGAATGGGTAGAGCCAGTTGGTTGGCTCGTTCTTCCTGTGAAAGGAAGTGTCACTTGGGAAGGACATGCCTCTCCACGTCTTCATGACCCTATTCCAGCCTAGGGTGATAGGTAAGGAGTCAAGGGGGTGGTATTACTTAACTCCTTGGGGGGCTCACGCACCATTTGTGGTGGGGCTGCTTTCTTCCATCAAAGGGTGGAAGGAATCATAGTTCTGGGTGAGGGGCAGGTGGCAGGTAGTGGAGGGGGACACAACCTTGACTTGCACAGTACCGACCCAATACTACGTACTACGAAGCTCGTGAGTCTCCCAGCCTAAGTAGTTTACATTTCGTATTCAAAATTTTCTTTTTCTAACTATCGAGGCTTGCTGTGCAGATAGTAGTACGAGGTTCGAGTTGAGCAAGGAGGAGTTTGAAGTGATAGAAGACATTTACAAGAGACCTCTGAAACTTTGGCACTTTGTCCACCTCATCGACCAAAGCCGCTACTTCATTGACTTTGAATTGATGGTGTCCAAAGGTAAGAGGCTTGTATACTTGTGTATTTATTGCTTTTTGTTTCGATGTTGATGTACTGACATGGTTTGCAGACAAATTCAAGAGGAGGGAGTACCCAGCCCCAGAAATGGCCTCTATCCTTAGGGCCACATCCAATGTGACAGCGAGGCCCCTGAAGCCGGGGTTAAGTGGTGCCAAGGAGGTCCGGGGGAGGGTGGAGCACCTCTCCAAAGATAGCAGTTTCAGGGGTGCTTGAAGGCCAAAGAGCCTCGGGAAAAGGAGAAGGTCCCCGAGGAGCAGAAGAAGAGGAAGCTGGTGAACATCACCAGCTCATTTGGGAAGTTCGGGACCTCTGTGCCCCATAAAGGAAAAGAAGCCCCTCAACCGAAGCTCCTGGAGGCCGTCTCAAAATCGGTGAACATTGAAATGGTGCGGCGCACTGAGGCTGAGGAAGGGGCTGCGAGGAGGGTGGTTGAGAAGGTAGAGGATGAAGCTGCCAAGCAGAGGCCTGCAAGAGTGCAAGGGAAATCTCCAAACTTCCTTACCGAGAGGGAGGAAATCCTGGCCCCGGCATTGGTGGAGACTCTGCCAGCCAAGATCCGAAGCACTACTAAGAGCTTCTACAAATTCTGGACGGATCGATGGTAGTTGCACGCCTCTTCCTATGACGTGGTGGACTTGACAAGGGCCTTTGTGAGCCAAAGTGTGAAGACCTTTGGCCTCGTATTGGAGTGCAGGGAGGCCCTTACTGATTTTCAGACGAGGACCCAATCCTCGGAGAAAAAGGTGACCTCCCTCGCACAGGAATTGAAGAAGGCCAGGGCCAAGGCAGAGGAAGCGAGGGTCCAAAAAATTGAAGACACGGCCAAGCTGGAGTCTGCTTTGGCTCAGATCAAGGTCTTAAAGAAGGAGGTCTATGAGTCCCAGTGCAATGTGGCTTCCCTTACCAAGAAAGTGGAGATCTCCAATGACCACCAAAAGGTGACTGCTGAGGCCTTGGAGAAGGCCAATCTGGAGCTGACTAGGGCCCAAGACACCTACAAGTTCTTAAAGGGCCAAATAAAGTGGCATGTGGATGAATTGGACAAGGCAAGGGAGGAGGCCAATGTGGTGAGGAAAGAGGCAGTCAAAGACTACATTGCCAACTTCCACAACACTGAGAAATACAAGGGCTTCAGCATCTACTGGAGAAATTATGCTTATGCCGAAATGATGGAGAGGGCTGAGGAACTCTACCTAAATCAAGACCTGTCATAGTTGAGGTCGGAGTTTGTGGATGAAGTGCCTCAGACCTCAGTTGATGAAGCGGTTGGAGATGAAGCAGCGTAGGTAGAAGAAGGGAGTTTTGATGCTCAGGCTGCGGAGGCACATCCACCATCATCCGAGGCTTAGGATACTTTACTTTTCAGTTAATTCCGATGTACTGGCCTTAAGCCCTCCTTTTGTAACTAATTGAAAATCAATATAATCTCTTTCATTCAATATTGTTCTTCTTCCAAGTGCATTGGTCTCGTTAAGTAATTGAACTAATAACCTTGACTTGATATCCCAACTCCAATCACTAAAGCAAGTAAATTTTACTTGAGCCACACGAACCATGACTGATATTGGACTTAAGTAAGTAAATTGTACTTAAGCTTAATAACTGTAACATGAATAAATCCTAAGACTGGACTGTCTTTCAGCTGAACTGAGAACATTGCTAGGTCTGATTGAAAAGGTAGTTGCGTGAAGCTCGTAGTGGTTGAGCTTTGTAAATCAATGGGTAAAGAAGTTCGATCCTCGTTGAGGCTTGTCCCCTTGGCTTTTAGCCTCGCCAAAGGGAGGTAAGTTGCGTGAGCCTCAGAGTTCAAGCGAGGTGGCCCAGAGATGGGACGCTGACCTCTCCTCCGAGGTGATGATGCTTCCCAACATGGTGAATGATGCACCCATGTTGAGGCTTTTCCTAGTCGCGTTCAGCCTCGTCAAAGGGAGGCAAGTGGCGTGCACCTCGAAGTTCAAGTGAGGTGGCCCAGATATGGGACGCTAACCTCTCCTCCGAGGTGACGACGCTTTCCAACATGGTGGATGGTTCATCCATGTTGAGGCTTCTCCCAATGGTGTTCAACCTCGCCAAAGGGAGGCAAGTGAGCGTGCGTCTCGGAGTTCAAGCGAGGTGGCCCAGAGATGGAACGCTGACATCTCCTCTGAGGTGACGACGCTTCCAACATGGTAGATGGTTCAACCATGTTGAGGCTTCTCCCAGTGGCATTCAGCCTCTCCAAAGGGAGGCAAGTGGCATGCGCTTTGGAGTTCAAGCGAGGTGGCCTAGAGATGGGACGCTGACCTCTCCTCCGAGGTGACGACGCTTCCCAACATGGTGGATGGTTCATCCATGTTGAGGCTTGGGTGAAGGCTTCTCCCACTAGTGTTCAGCCTCACCAAAGGGAGGCAAGTGGCTTGCGCCTCGGAGTTCAAGCGAGATGGCCCAAAGATGGGACGCTAACCTCTCTTCCGAGGTGACGATGTAGTGTGACACTTGAATTCAATCATGGACAATTTTATTGAATCATGAAAATGTTACATGAGTTGGGAAAGATCGTACAGCAAGGTAGTACATTCATTGATAATAGATTCGGAAGTGCTCAATATTTCATGGACGGGGTTGTACCTTGTCGTCCATGTCTTCAATCAAGTATGTCCCAGGTCGGATCTCGTCCTTGATTCTATACAGGCCTTCCCAATTTGGATCCAAGGTACCGGTGCCTGGTTCCTTGGAGGAGAGGAAGACTCTCCCGAGGACCAGGTCGTTGATTCGAAATGACCTATTCTTTACCTTTGAGTTGAAGTACTTCGTCATTTTTCTTTGATATGTGGTGAGCTTTAGCTGGGCATATCTCTTCTTTCCTCAATGAAGTCGAGGTCGCACATCCGAAGCTCGTTGTTTGTTATTTCACTGAAGTGCAGACGTCGTGAAGATGAAAGTCCGACCTCGACGAGGCTCATCGCCTCGGTTCCGGATGCCATGAGGAAAGGTGTCTCCCCTGTGGAGGTCCTCATAGTGGTTCAAATTGTCCAAAGCACTTGTGGCAGCTCATCCACCCAGACCCCTTTTGACACATCAAGCTTCCTTTTCAGGACGTGTTTGATGGTCTTGTTCACAGCCTCAACCTGGCCATTTACTTGTGGGTGGTGAGGTGTGGAGAAATGCTTCTTGATGCCAAGTTCTTCACACAAACTTCTGTCCGTCTTGTTGTCGAACTGTTTACCATTGTTTGAGACGATTGAGTAGGGAATCCTAAACCGACATATAATGTTCTTTCCCAAGAACTTGGAAGTATTTGTTTCTGTGATTTTTGCCAGTGGTTCAGCCTCAACCCACTTTGTGAAGTAATCAATGACCACAATTGCAAAGCTCGCGCCTCCTCTGCCTTTCGGTAGAGGACCTATGAGTCCACACCCCACTTCGAGAAGGGCCAGGGACTGGAGACCGTGGTCAAATCTTGCAATGGTTGTCTTTGGTTAGAAGAGAATCATTGGCATTGTCACATTTTCGTACAAACTGAAAGGTGTCCTTTCTCAAGGTAGGCCAATAGTACCCCTGTCTCAGTATTTTTTGCACCAAAGATAGACCTCCAGAGTGGTTGCCGGAAACACCCTCGTGGACTTCCCTTAAAATGTAGGTTGCCTCTTCTCCTCCCATGCATCAAAGGAGTGGAGAGGAGAAATTCCTCTTGTAGAGTACGTCATCAATGAAGAGGAAATGAGCTGACCTCCTCCTTAGCTTGTAAGCTTCATGCTTATTAGTGGGAAGTACCTGGTCCTTTAGGTAAGCTACGATGGGCTGCATCCAGGTAGGAGTCTCGGCCACCCACATCACATGGGGGCCTTAGTTGATGGTATGAGGAGGTGCTCTATTGGGATTACTGTGAGTAGTTCAGAGTCCTTGCTACTTTCAAGTTTGGAGAGTGCATCCGCATGTGCGTTTTCAACACAGGGGATCTGGATCAACTCAAACTTTTTAAAGGATGGGATGAGGTTCATCACCATTTTCAAGTAGGAGGCAATGGTTTTGTCTCTGGCTGAGAAGTTGCCGTTCACCTGGCTAACAACCAGTTGGGAGTCACTACTGATAAGTAGCCTCTTTACTTACATTTCTCTAGCTAATCTGAGGCCTGCAAGAAGTGCATTGTATTTTGCCACATTGTTGGTGGCCTTGAACCCGAACCTCATAGTTGAGTTCAACTTATGACCTTCTGGACTGATGAGGACAACTGTGGTACCTAAGCCGATATCCCCCGCCGATCCATCTATGAATAAGTTCCATGTAAGGGGCTCGACATGTTCCATGATTTCATCCACCTCGAGTAAATTGGCAAATTCTGCCACAAAATCAACCAAGGCTTGGCCCTTGATGGCCGCCCTAGCCTTAAACATGAGGTCAAATTCACCTAACTGCACCGCCCATTTCAATAATCTTCCTGAGGCATCGGGCTTTTGAAGTACCTGCCTCAGGGGAAAGTTTGTTAGCACATGTATGGTGTGGGCTTGGAAATAGGGCCTCAATTTCCTTAAAGCCATGATAAAGGCCAAAGCGAGCTTCTCCATATCGGGGTAACGAATTTTCGGCGATAGGAGTGCTTTACTTGTATAGTATACGAGGAGTTGGGTGGTCCCCTCTTCTCGGATTAGAACCGCATTGATGGACTCATTGAAGATGGGCAAATACAGCTGAAGAATCTCGTCGGGCTTCGGTTTGGAGAGGAGGGGGGCCTGCCCCAGGTGCCTTTTCAGGCCCTAGAAGGTCTCTTCACATTCTTCGGTCCATTGGACCTTCTTCCCAGCTTTCAATACTTTGAAAAATGGGAGGCATTTGTCTGTAGCTTTGGAGACGAAACAACTAAGTGCGGTCACTCGCCAATCAAGTTTTGTACCTCCTTAGGCTTTTGGGGGAACCTCATCTTCCATAGGGTCTCAATCTTCTCAGGGTTGGCTTCAATTCCGCGTTGGTTGACCATGTATCCTAAGAATTTTTCGGAGGCAACCTCGAAAGCGCACTTGAGGCTCATCATATACCTTCTCAAGATTTGGAAGGTGTTGTTGAGGTGCGTTATGTTGTCCCCAGCTTCCAAACTTTTCACAAGCACGTTGTCTACGTAGACTTTCATTGTCTTGCTGATGAGGTCCACAAACATTTTGTTGACGAGCCTTTGATATGTGGCCCCGACGTTTTTCAACCCGAAGGGCATCATCTTATAGCAGTAAAGGCCTCTGTTTGTGATAAAAGAGGTGTGTTCCTCATCGATCGGGTGCATGAAAATTTGGTTATAGCCAGAGTATGCGTCCATGAAGCTCAACAACTCGTGCCCAGCCGTGGAGTCTACCAGTTGGTCAATCCTTTGGAGTGGAAAGCTATCCTTCGAGCAAGCTTTGTTGAGGTTAGTGAAATCAATGCATATCCTCCATTTTCTGTTGTGTTTCTTCACTAAAATCGGGTTGGAGACCCACCTCGGATAGGTGGCCTCCTTGATAAAGCCATTTCGGATGAGCTTCTGAACTTCTTCCTTTAGGACGTCATACCTCACAGGGTTGAGGGCTCTTCTCTTTTGTCTGTGCGGGACAACCTTAGGATCAATTTTCAAGTGGTGGCAACTGACCTTAAGGTCTATGCATACCATGTCCTCATGCCTCCAAGCAAAGACATCAAGGTTCCTACTTAGGAAATCCTTGATCTTTTCTTTCAAAATGTTGGACAAGTCTTTGCCCACTGTCAACAATTTGGATGGGTCTCGGGGGTCTACCGAGAAGCTCTCAAGTTCCTCAACTAGGGATGCTTGAGGTTCGTGTTCAATTATGCGGGGGTCAATCTCATTGATGACCAATACTTCCGGAATGGGTGGTGCGTCGATCATTTCCACATCTTCCGGTTCAGATGGAGTATCATCTGGGACATCAGCCATGACTATGTCGACGATAATCACATAGATGTACCGGGGCTTTACCTTTCTGATGGAGCTTAGATAACACTCTCTCGAGTCTCTTTGGTCACCTCTCACCATTGCCACCCCATTTTTCGTTGAAAATTTCATGCATAGGTGGTGGATGGAGGTGACGGCTCCCAATTCCTTTAGAGCTGGCCTACCCAATACTTCGCGGTAGGCCAATCGACTGTCAACAATGAGAAACTCCATGAAGTTCATTGTAGTTTGGGGAGACTCCCCCATCTCCACTGCAAGGGTGATCTTTCCTCTCTGAGTGATGCTATCTCTGGTAAATCCGTACAAGGGAGTGAAGGTGGACGTCAACTCATGGTCCAGTAACATCTTGTCGAAGGTGGATCCGAATAGAATGTTAACAGAGCTACCGTTGTCAACTAACATTCGTTTGAGCCCATTCCGGGTTATGACCGCTCTCACCACAAGTGCATCGTAGTGGGGGTAGTGAACTCTTTCAGCGTCCTCCTGAGTGAAGACAATAGGTGGAGCTTGATTCCTCCGGAAGCTGTGGTCCACAATATAGCTGGTCAGTGGGGGTGCTTAGCCTCACGGGCGTAATTCCTTTTAGCGTTCTGCCTTTCATCATCCACATAAAGGCCTCCAAATATGGTATCCACCTCATGGATAGGGGCCTCATCCTGAGTTTGCCAATTTCTTCGGTGTCTGCGCCCTTCTCTGGGCCTCTCTGCATCGTGCTCCCTTCGTCGCGGGGAAACATCCCTTTGACGGGGAAAGGCCTCTTCACGCCCAGGTCGATTCTCATACCTAGGTGGGGCTTGTTCGCTTGGGGCGATTCATTTCTATCCTGGGGGGTTCCTGCAGGACACGGTGAGCATAGTCTCGACAATTTTCTGTGTCGTGGCCATAGGATCGGTGGTATATGCAGTATCTGGAGAGGTTCGAATTTGACCTATTTCTAGGTCCCGAACCCTGGCCTCTTTCGCTGCGGGATCTTTGCGGAGTTCCCATTTGCTAGGTGTTAGTGACTGAGTTGATATTCTCATATGCCAACGTAGGAACTGCATTCAGAGTGGTGGTGGCAAGTGCTTGCCCATAACTCTCATTATCGGCTTGGTTCATTTGGTAATTCATCAAGTGGGAGATCGACCTTCTAGCACGCTGTCTTTGAGGAGGTGGGAGGCCTCTACTTGCTCTGATCCTATGCTCAATTAATTCTTCATTGATGATCTCCCGTCTCATCATCTCGAGTAGGGCGTCATAGGTGGTGGGATCTTGATTTTGCACGTCCCTCCAAAATAAGGTGTTCATGTTCATGCCTCCTCTCAGTGCAGATAACGCCTCACGGTCGGTGACTTGCACACAGTACGATATCTCATCAGTGAAGCATGGTAGAAAGCTCTTTAGGAACTCCCCATGTGTCTGTCTCATATCTTGGAGACGTTGGATGGGAACCCCTCCCTCTTTGCTCACAGTGAACCTCTTCAAGAAGGTGGTCTTAAATTCGGGCCAACTTCTTATGCTCTAAGGTGGTAACCTAGTATACCAAATTTCAACTACTCTGCTAAGTGTTAAGTGGAAAGCTCTGTATTTCACAGCTAAGGTGGCGCCCCTTAGGCTCATGTGAGTTTTGTAAGCATTCAGGTGCTTCTCTGGGTCGCCTCTTCCGTCATACTTTGGTATCTTGGGCATAACGTAGTGGTTTGGGACCTGGGGCACTCCTTAGTTCCTTTGAGAATGGCAAGTTTTCATCATCATCGTCCAAATCACAGGACTCTGCTACTCATTTGAATCATTTTTATCGGCCTCATACCTTGGTGGTTGGTGAGAGGTGCCAAGACGGTTCCTAGCCTCCTCTTCCCTCCTTTGGCTCCTATTTCTAGGTGGTACAGCACGGGGGGTATTTTCATGCCTTTCTTTCGGCTGTTGAGGCATTGGAGGTGGGGGGCTGTGGCCTTGTCTAAGGCTCGCGAGGCTGTTGTTGCCTAGGCCTCAGTTCTGCAGGGCTGATTCTGTCAAATACACTACCTGACCTCCTATGTCTTCATGGTTCAAAGGGACCTCGGTGGGTCACCCAAAAGCGTAGTTGGAAGAAATATCAACTTCTACTTCCCTTTCAAATGGGCTTCTACCTCGGCTATAATCCACCGAGGCAACCCTCTAACTTTGAACTTCATCTTCTTGCTGGTAGCGCCCGTGGAGGCATAAGAAGGAATAGGGAAGCCTCATTGGCCTTGCATTTGGGCCATGAATTCCCTCATAGCTGCTAGCAATGTCCCTTATATTGGCTGTCATGGCGGCCATTTCTCTTGATAGTCGGGCTGTCACTCGCATTCCACGTCTTCTATGATGGTGGTGGAGTCGGTGCCGAGCTGTTGGGGCAGCTATTGGAGGGAGCACACCTGCGTTTTGTCTTACCCTCCTGGGGGTGTATTTTCGTTTGAACTCATTTTCTTCATTTGACCTTCAGATTTTTGCTAAGTTGTGGGGCTTCCTCTTGTTCTTTTTCAAGAGCAAATCTTTTTTGAAGGGGGATGCCCAAATGTTCCTCTTCAATAAGCTTTCACCACAAGGTTGTTCATGGTTATTGTATGGATTTCCATAGATAGCGCCAATCTATTGACCCCAAAAAATATTACCAACAGTTGCTGGACCTACCCGCGCACACATGAGCGAAAGTCCAACACGCTAAGACACGTGGACGGTCTAAAATGGGTAGATCAAAGGCGTGGAAGTAGCTCAACGGCACGTGACGAAAAGGTTGGGAATCCGACGGGATGTTCGTAAACCGATTGTACAATAATTACCAATTGATATTTGTAAATGTGTATCTAAATATGTATGAACTCGTTTGTGTTGCAAAATAATAAGAAAGAGAGAGTTGAGTAAAGTATGATTTTTTGTATTGATTATTGCATTAGCCATTGTATGGGATACATATGGGAGTATTTATAGTGTCACAAGTTAGATTGTGACCTTTAGGTCGGGGTATACGTGGCCTTATCCGATTAATTTACATGTCAAATTGTAGACATCAGCCGCACCTAGCCTGCTATACATTTATTGATTGGCAGAGCCACCTCTACTAGTGACAAGACTTAATATTTACCCTCATGACAAACGTCCTATCAATCATTCAAGTAAGATCTTTGTGCAGAGGATCTCTTGGGAGAAGTGTCTATGGAAGATGCTGCTTGTGATTCGAAGGCTGTTACCTTGGCTACAGAGCTTTGGCTAACAGGGTCTTGTCCACCTTCAAAAGGCCTCGGCATATGGGCTTCGAAAGCTCCTCAAGAGGCAATGATAGATGGGTCTCAGTATTTATGGGCCTAGGCTTCTGTGGACCTCGGTTTGTGGGCCTCGACTATGCAAATCACCTCGACTTGAGTGCCACGTGGTTCGGCATGAGTTGACTGTGGGCCCCGATGGGTTGCCCAAGTGTGCAAACACGTAACAGATTCTTACATTTTGACATTGAATGAGTAATTTATGAGACCAATAGGGATTTACTTTTGCATTTTTATTTTTTTCTTTTTCTATCTTATTTGAACATTGCAATGTCTACTTTACACAACTACAAGATGTGTTCATATCAAAAATAAAAACCATAAAATGTGTTCTTAAAAAAAGAAAAATTTGTCTGACTTGTAAAATGTGGATTAATCATTTCACATGCAACATTAAGACTTTGGTTCTTCAATAAATAACTTCCACTTATTGTAGAATCTAGCAACAGTTGCTCCGTCCAGAACTCTATGATCAGCACCGACATTCACCTTAGACAAAAATTTCATGTCAACCAAGCCATAAACCATAATACAAGATTTCAGTACAAAATTTATAGCACTAAAATCAGCTCTATTTTCTATTTGAATGCTCTTCAGGTACCAATATATGTTTGCATATATATAATATGCATATCAAATATATAAATTAGCACCATAGAAACAAAAACCAGGTTCTATCAATGAGTGGAAAAGAAACAAGGTCTAGATTCCTCGAGGAAATTTAAATTGCTCCCGCAACTTAAACATCCAAGTTGAGAGATTTTCCTTGCAAATTGATCAGACAAAATTTCATCAATACGGATGGGCATTGGTCGAGGCCCAACCCAACCACTCGGGTTGAGCAAAAAGAATACCCGAACCACATAAGTTCAAAATTGGCCAGAAACCACCTTACTACCCAACTTGAGACGGGTTTGCGGATTTTTTGCCCACACCTAGCCATCCATAAAACTACTGTGCATGTCAGTATGCGATTTATTTGGACATTATAATGAACAAAATTTTAATTTATTTTCCTTTCTCAATATTGTTGAGTACCTATTCAATCCCCCCAAACATGTCTAAAATGTTCTGAGCAAATTGCATTATGATGTGCATGAACATCACATAAAGAGTAGAATCTAACAAATGGATTTGAGGAGGGGGGGGGAAGGCAGTCATTGATTTATGTCAGAATTCACAAATATAGGTAGGATGCTTGGGTGAAATTGGTTATTGCTCATAGTCACGATGGACACAGGATAAACACTTCCATCTTCAGCAAACTGAGGAATTTTTTATATCAGTCCAATAGCTATGATGGAAACTTCAGTCATGTTGGTAAGAGAGGAATCGAAATTGTATATAGAATGTGCTGGAATTTTGTTGGAAATTTTGTATTATTTGGTGAATTGAAAATGAAGCCAACATTTAAATCACTTAAATACGTAAACTATTGAAAAAGTGCGTAGAATATTATGGAATATTCTAGAAATTATTTGGCTGAAAATGTGTCTTTCTATATGAAAGATTATGACTTTTGGCATTATCATTTTCCAAGAGACGTGTCTCTTTAAATATAGAGACTAATTCCAATGGTTGTGTCTTTTGAGACAAACATTTTCAACATCTATATATTGACCCCATATGTTTGGATTTATTTATTCAGAAATTTCATTTCATTCCATATTATACACTTTACTATGCATAAAACACTTTGAAGAATTGTTTATCTTTTGCATCAAAATCATGGTTATGGTAGAGAGGGAATTTCGTTCGAGTTTGTTAGTCGAAGCCATTTGGAGTGCTCCTATGGCTTGATGTGGTCATTGTATCTTGGGAGATGATTGTCGGAAAATCATTAGCACCGATGCATGGCAAATTCATCTTAAGAAAATAGCTATACTCACCTCGGCCAATCGCATCACTTGCATCTAATTTTTTTTCTTATTTCTGATTTTCATTTCTTCATATTTGATTTCAGAAAATGATTAATTTTATTTATATGGTTTATGCAATGTTCAATATGAAGAATCACATGTTTTAATTCAAAAATGAAAATGGTCAGATTCGATAATCATTGGTTAGTTTCTTAAACTCCATTTCGATAAGTCGAAACCTTGTTTCGATTTCGTGAACGTGTAAGTTACGTTTTGTGAATACAATATGCACATTTGAATCGGTGTATTCTCCAACAGAATGAATACTAAAGCTTCTTCAAACTATATCCATTCTTTAAGGGTTATTAAAATAGAGTCAACATAAGTTAGTATAACATTGGATTCCATTATATCTTAGGCTCAACCAAAGTACAAAATTAGATGTTAATGTGGTCATTGAACTTGGGTTCATGTTTTCGATTATTCACTAAAATTTAAAATGACGAGTTTTGGTCACTAAACATAGATCTATGTCTTCGATTGCTCACTAATACTTAAAATGTCAAGTTTTAGCTGCTGAACTTTGAAAAATGTTGTACGTTACTCATTAGTATAATTTTCGTCTCAAACCTCTAACTGAATTGGCAATGTGGCTGAGGAAATGGACACATGACGCCTTGATGTAGGATAGATTGAGAATTTTTAGAACTTCTAACATAGGAAAGGTAAGCAGAAATTTAAGTAACCAATAAAAGAAGTAGAATAGAAAAGAGCTGAAAAAACAAAGAAGAAACAGCAGTAGAACAGGAGAAGCATGGGGAAGGGAAAAACGTATACAACAAGCATAATTAATTCATTCCATCAAATTTATCTCCTAATCACTTAAATGATAGTATATATATCTAAAATACAAAACAAAAAAAGGCTTGGGCCAGCCCAATTACATAATACAAACCCAAAGCAAAATAAAAAGGCTTGACCAGTCCACTTACATAATACAAGCCCAAAGCAAAATAAAAAGGCTTGAACCAGTCCACTTACATAATACAAGCCCAAAGCAAAATACTAAACTAAACTAGGTCAAAGTAGATATCCTCATCAACTCTCCCCGAATGGAAGAAAACTCGACTCTATCGAGTGAATAACTCACAAAAGGCTGCAATTAGTCTTCCAACCATAAGCTGAGTGGTTGGACAAATTTCTTTCGACGTCCATAGACGTTTGAGCGGTGGTCTGGGCAAAGAAAGGTCCTACTAACTCCTATAAAGCTCCAATAAGTTGGGATGAAGCTGCTGGAGTGTTTTTCTAGAAATTCATGTACAATCAGAATCAAGTTGACCTACCCAACGAACAAGGAAATATTGAATCTTTCCATCATTGGTCAACATAATTTGTTTATCTAAAATAGCATCAATTTTTTCTTTGGGTATTGTGACAGGTAGTGTTGAAGTAGGGGTAGCAACATATTTAGGTTGAAGGTCCACAGACAGAGATAGAAAATGACCATCGGAGGGATTAAAATAGCCTTTATAAGCAACTAAGTCTTCATAACCATGAATAACTTCAAAAGAACTCATACTAAAGACAAATTCACAGAATTGTTATATGCAATTTGGGCTATAGAGAGAATTAAATCCCAGTTCTTATGATTTTCCTAAATTAGAGACCTTAATAGATTACCAAGACTGCGATTAACTACTTCAATTTGACCATCAATCTGAGGGTGATATACAGTGGAGAATTTCAATTTAGTACCAACTATGTGCCATAAGGTTGATTAGTGAACCGAACATCCCTGTCTGACACAATTGTCTTAGGAAGACCATAAAACTTAACACTATTATTAAACTACAATCTGGCAACCTTAGATGCATCTGAAGTCTTGCTACAAGGAATAAAGTAGGCCATTTTCTAGAAACAATCCATTATAACAAAAATAGAGTCATATTTCTTTGGAGTACGTGGGAGTTTTAATACAAAATTCATACTAACATCTTGCCAAGGACTATTAGGGACGGGAAGATGTGTGTAAAGACCAGTGTTTTGTCTCTTTTGTTTGGCCAACTGACAGGTGTTACGGGTGCTAACTATCTTAGCCGTATCTATATTCAAACAAGGCCAATAAAATTGCGTTCAACCTCATCGATTGTCTTATCACATCCAAAATGCCCAGCCAAGCCTCTGGCACAACTGTCATAAACTCTAAAGTCTCGTACTAAAGTCTGAGGGATATACAACTTATTGGACCTAAAAAGATTACCATTCTCTAGATGAAAACCATTAGTAACATCCGATTGTCCACTTTGAAAAGCAAGGAAGATGTCCTTGAAATCGGGATGATAAGTGTGTTTTTGTACACTTATTTAGGTCACAAACATGATTTAATAACAAGTAAAATGATTGAATTGTGACTTAATCTTGTTACATTTGTGAATTGTAGGGAATACCGATGAACATGGTGAAATTCAGGAGAAAAGACGCGAAAAGGACTAAAATGACACAGTGAAATTTCAGGGACCAAGGTGCAATTATTCAAAAGTTGACCCGATGAACAAATCGAGAAATTGATTAAGCCAAATACCAATTGATGATATCTTGGGATGATGAATGGAAAGAACGAAGAAAAGATGCCAAAAAGTGAAAGATTCAAGTAGATGGACCAAAGTGGAGAAAATGAAAGTGAGAATCTACCATGCGGCCGCATGGTTGCGGTCGCACACATGAGGGAAGGAAATGCGGCGGCACAAATTAAAACCATGCGGTTGTATGGTAGTTTTTCGAAGCAAAAATTTTACTTTCCTTGTACGATTGAAACTCTTTTGGTAACAAAATCTTTATGCGATATAAATACCAAAAGACGTCCAGAACGAAGAGGACGCCGTTTTTACAAGTTTTTGAGAGATTTTGAAGGAGAAACGAAGAGAGAACAAGAGGAAAATATTGCGCCAAGTGAAGATTCAATTGAAACTTGATTTGGGTGATGACGTTTCTTCAACTATTTTTGTATTTTCTTCTTTTTAGCATGTTAGGCTAGATTTTTCATTGCTAGGAGATCGATGAACCTTATCATACTATGTTTGATTTTTTATTTGGATATTTGACATATTTAAACACATGTTCCAGAATTGAATGATTTATTACGTTTTTATTTTCATATTATTATTGTGTACGTAATTATATGAGTTTGGTGGCCTGTTTTATGCATTCAAAAGAAGAAAAATAGGTTCGACATAGTATAAATCATCATAGGGTCCGATAGGGGATAGAAATATACCTCCATGCCTTGTGTGAATTGTTGGATATTCATGAAATCATAATGCATTCCGGTATGTTAGTATTCGTCATAGAGATATAGTTGAATCACATATTGGGGTAGGTTTGACATTGCTCGAGAGAGATTGCTAAATTAAAATAGGAATATTAATTCGTCTTTTGTGGAACTGTGTGTCAAATTTGCACAATTAAAAATTGAACGGGTATTGCTTGGGGATTCGTGATCCTAGTGCGTTAGTACATTCATTAATTCCATAAATTCTAGTAGATTATGTCCAAGTCATTTGCATTTAGTATAATTTTCTCATCCATAATTGCATCATAGTTTATATCTTCTTTAGTTAAATCACAATACATCATTTTTACTTTCGTGTTTCGATTAAGGTCATAATAGGTTAATTTGAACTAATTCAATCCTTGTGGGATCGATACTTGGACTCATAGTCCATTTTACTACTTGTTAACAAACAGTACACTTGCGGTGGATTTTAAATCGAAACAAATGATTTTGTGAACACGGGACATGACTCATAATTTTTTTTGAGTCGTTCAAAACCTATAACCTTGACACTCATAATGGATACAAAGGAAAATGTGACGGCTTAAAGCATCCCCTGCTTGGTTTTCACTACGTTTCTTATGTTTCAAAACAAAAGAATAGGCTTGCAAGTATTCGATCCAACGACCATGCCTAGCATTCAACCTCTTTTGGGAATTAAGGCAGTGAAGTGCCTCATGGTCCAAATAAATGACAAATTCCTGGGGTAACAAGTAATGACGTCAATAGCACAACGTTTACGACTGCCTACAATTCCTTGTCATAAGTCAAGTACCGTAGCCTGACATCATTTAATTTCTCACTAAAATAAGTAATAGGGTGGCGTTTCTAGCTCAAAACTTCACCTATTCCTACCCTGGAGGCATCACGTTTTACCTGAAAACTTTGGAAAAGTTTGGAAATCGCATGATTGGAGCTTTTGTCAATCTCATCTTAACAAACTTAAATGTTTTGACCACTTCGTGCGTCCAATAAAATTCTCCTATCTTTATTCACTTCGTAATAGGAGCCATAATCTTACTAAACCCTTTAATGAAATGACGATAAAAGGTAGCTAAACCATGAAAACTCCTAATGTCATGTATAGTCTTAGGTTCAGGCCAACCACCAATGGCCTAAATCCTCGTAGGGTCAACAGACATTCCTATTGCGAAGACAATGAAGCCTAAGAAGACAACTTTATCGGTGAATAAAGAACATTAGCATACAAGCTTCTTGTGCGAAGGGTAGAACAAATCTATGTGAGATGATCTCTATTTTGTTCCCTAGGTTTACCGTACACGAGAATGTCATCAAAGTAGACAATGAGGAATTTACCCATGAATGGTTACATGGCTTGTGTTATCACTCTTATGAAAGTACTCGAGGCATTGGTTAGTCTAAAAGGCATGACCAACTACTTATAAAGACCATCATTCGTTTTAAAGGCAGTCTTTCATTCGTCACATGGACGAATCCTAATTTAGTGATATACACTCTTTAAATCAAATTTAGAAAATATTGTGCCTTGTGTACCAACCATCATATCCAACATATCATTGAACCCAGGGATTGTAAAACGGTACTTCGGTGTGATCTTATTGATGGCGCAACTATCAACACACATCCTCCACGAGCCATCTTTCTTAAGGGTCAAAAGGACAGAAACCACACAAATACTTAAACTCTCACGAATAAATCCTTTGTGAAGGAGCTCTTCCACTTGCCTTTGGAGCTCAGCATGCTCAATAGGATTCATTCTATAATAATGTAAATTTGGGAGAAACGATCCAGGGACAAGATATATAGCATGTTGAATGTCCCGTAAATAGGGTAACAGATCAGAGAGGTCTTCAAAAAAGACATCTTGAAACTCTTGAAGAACTGATTGGACCCCATCGGGGGTTAATATTGGAGATTTCGATGGAACTTCCATGACAACCATAGCGAATACAACATAATTTTCTCCGAGTATACATTCAAATTTCGTAGGGGTAATCATATGTAATCTTTTTTGCTCCACAATTTTCTTGGCTTGATGTGAATTAACAAGTTTTGGAGGTAAAGAATTAAGGTGAATCTTCTTCCCATTAAATATAAAGAAACATGAATCACAGTTACATCCAAATCGAACAACTAGGGTTGACCAAGAATGATGTGTCCGACATTCGTGGAAATGATGTCACACCATATATGATCTTTGTACTCAAGAAATTGGATAGGTACCAAACAATGCTCATTCGCGGCAATAGAAGAAGCATCAACCCAAGAAACGCTATAAGGTTGAGGGTGTGAGAATGGGCGCAATCCAAGACGGGACACCGTAGCCATTGAAATTGCATTAATGCAGCTACCACTATCCACAATAATTTTACAATCCTTATTATTATTGATCTTGATATATGTGTGAAAAATGACATGACGACGCCAGTCTTCATCATCTTTAGGTTGGGTAAGGGTGCAACATATAAAACTTAACCATAAGGTGTCAGGGACAAGGTCACGGAACCTAGATCCACAGGACAAGGTTCGGATACAACTTAGTAAGGAGTCCTCAATATCATCCAAATTGTCAAATTCTTCAAACTTAGGTTCAAAGACTTGATGTTCTAATGGGTCATCTCCGACATCTTTTCATTTCTTAAAGACTAAAGCTCGACTAGGACATCTGGATGAGATATGGTTGAAACCTTTATAATTGAAGTACTGCAAGCGAAAAGAAGTTCTTGGAATTTCAAGAGCTTACCTTTATTGGATTTAGGAGGAACATTATATAGGAAAGGCCCTAGGAGGGACTTAACAGGCGGAGGTGGTAGAAATGAAACAGGAGGACAATTTTCATCACACTTTCCATGTGGAGTCTTAATGACCAACTCATAATCTTGGACTAAAGAATAAACGTGATCAACAATAGTGACATCCCAAAGGATACGCTCACGCCTAAGATCATCTTTTAGGCCTTGTCTAAACCTACTTAATTATCATTGCTTCATCCTCAACGACATGATATTGCATTTGAAATTCATAAAATTGAGTAACATAATCAGTCACTGGTCGATTTCCCTGTGTAAGGGCATTCTACTGGTCCAACAAATTGCCCTTGTAAGATTGGAACAAGTACTTCTCTTGAAGGCGATTCTCCATTTCCTCCCAACTTCCAACTAGAGGTGTACGACGCCTCTCAAGGAAATCTTCAACACTTTTTCAGAAGAGTTGGGTGGTGTCAGTTAATTTTAGACCGACAAATTGGACACATCGATCCTCTGGAACTCCATATCATGCCAAGAAAGATCCATGTCTCTGATCCATTGAGTAAAAGCTCTAGGATCTAAGCAATCGTTGAAAGTAGGACCATCTAACTTGATGTTTCTAAAGTAACGCTCTTCATGGCGCGATGAAAAATGAGTATCGTGACGACCATGGCCTCGTTCTCACTCAAGGCCATGATCCCCATTCCTTCAATCACTTCGTGGATGTTGTCGACCACCTTGTGCACATTATGGGATGCTTCAGAGTTATCAACGTTAGTCAAACTAGGGGTTTGTTCAAAATTATCTAACCTAGCAGCTGAGTCTCTACTCTCTTCACAAGTAGCAGCCATTTCGATTTAGATAGCTGCTAATTGAGTCTGTAAATATTGCTGGCCAGTGGCAAGTTTAGCTAACTGTCTAGTGAGTGCATCAAATTGGGATGAGTACATGGTCAATGTATTAGAATTAGAGGTAACAAGATGACCACTACACACAACTATATGAATGTAATACAGCTAAATGACTTGCGATGGAGAGATCAATGAACAACAAGTGCAAGTAATGAAAAATAACAATCTAAGCATTTAAATTAAAAGTTTGGGATTAAGTAAGTTCAAATATGGCAAGCTAATACTACTGATATATGTAAATAACAAAGAGATGGTCAAAATACTAGTCAAAATATAATAACATAAAAAAGTGGGGTTTAATAAGGATTCAATTACGGGATTTTAGGTAAAATACTTAGAATAATAGCAGCATAAAAAATTAATGGATACGATTTTAAATTAATAGTAATATAAACCAAAGATAGATAAAAAAATAATAATAATAATAACTCCCCTTTTCGTTCACTGAAGTAACTGAATCGATCAATAGGATAAAAAGAAGTACCTGCAAAATAATGTTAGAAAATACTTTCTTTCTTTTTTTCACTTTTCTCTTTTCCTTTTTTTTTTCTCACTTTTCTCTCTTTCTTTGGTTCATGTTTTTCCTTTTTTTTCCCTAATCAAATATAAACTACACAATACACGAAATATCCAAACTATTCTATATAATATAAAAAAAACCAAAGCTAGATGCAAATGAAAAATAGAGGCCGCGGAGTCGATTCCCAAATGACAGTGCAGCAAGGCTTTAGGTGATCATTGTGTGCTGAATTAGAGTGGCCGTCGACAATTGGTAATGGTGGTGTACAAACAACTTGGTAAAAGTTAATAGCATGGGTCTTCGAATAGGAGCTACCGAAGAGTGCGAGGAGACAATTAAATTTTTGGGTTGCGATTTGTATGTGGTTGAGTGGTCGGGTGGAGGGTTGTTGTTGACTAGCGATGGAGATGGAGATGTCCAACAGTGGTTTGGATGGGGTTTTGGTTATTGTTTGTGGCGGTGTATGTGTTTTGGCATCGATAATTGACGAGTAGGTACGGTGTATAAGGTATAGGTATGACTAGACTTTTGATTTTAGGAAATTGGTTGTAGATCTGGAGGAAGTTACCTGTGATACAAGTTAAGGACCCAAGATCCCAACGATGTTCCGAAAATAGACAACAACCAAAGGCAACAGGAATCATGGATTTGGGCTCAGATCCACCTTATACCCACCCGTCTGTACAAAGGATTAAACTCACAAAACACAGCCTCAAAACCCCAGACCCAAATGCAGTCGCTTCAATGGAACGAGAGACTCTCCAAGAAACCAACAGAAAACTCTTCACAACTCAATACCGAAGAATCACCAACATTCTACACGCACAGAACCTTCAGAAAATCAAGGGTTTACCGGTTAAAGGGAGAGTTTCACCAAGAAGAAGAAGAGGCAGAGACACAAAGTCTCAAAGAGAAGAAACCCAGAAGATTCCACAGAAGACTCACAAAGAGGCGCAAGAGTATGATTAAAAATTAGGGCAAAAAAATCTCAGACCTTATATTTATATTAATGAGTCATCACCGTAGATGTTAGGTTTAGGAAATCAAACGGACCAGAGCAACACACGTGGGTCAGATGCTTTGGGCCGGGTCAATGGAGTCCATCACAGTGCATTATTGGGTAAGGTCCTGTAGCATCTGAAAAAATTGGTCAGTTATCATCATAGCTTAAATGGGTTGGTCCACCAAGAAAATTGGCATCACAGCCCAATAACCTGCAAGTATTGTTGTATAGTAAAAGGTGATTTGGGTCGGCTTTAAGGTGACAGTGGAATCAGTGATGGTTGGAATTGGGTGAATTGATTATGTAGAAATCTTACCCAAGTTGGGCTCTAATACCACTTTGATGTAGGATAGATTGAGAATTTTTAAAACTTCTAACATAGGAAGGCAAGCAGAAATTGAAGTAACCAGCAGAAGAAGCAAAATAGAAAAGAGCTATGGAAATGAAAAAGAAGCAACAGCAGAACAAGAGAAGCAGAGGAAAGGAAGAAACAAATGCAACAAGCAAAATTGATTCATTCCATCAAATTTGTCTCCCACTTACATAAAGGGATATATATATATATATATAATACAAAACATAAAAAAGGCTTGGGCTAACCCAATTACATAATACAAGCCCAAACCAAAATACTAAACTATACTAGCCCAAAGTAGATGTTTCCATCACGGCCCGTTACACCGTTAAACTTTGAGATGGTCGAATTTTGACCACTAAATTTTAAAAAATGTCTTCTATTGCTCACTGAATTTTGAAAAACGTTGAAATTTGGTCACTGAATTTTAAAAAAGTCTTCTATTGCTCACTATAAATTGGATTTAATCGCACATCATACAATAAAATGTTTTACATGTAAACTCAAAATATTTCCCCACTTTTTAATCGCATATTTTTCAAAAAAATCTCTATTTTTAGAACCAATATATAAATTAATAACAATCAAAATTTTATGAAGATTGAATTATGGGCCTGACCATGAACTTTATTGGGCTAAAATTTGTATTTGACACATCCATATCCAATCGAAAAACGTTTAGGATTTTTTATATTATCTATTTTCTAAGTGGATCAAGCCCATGGATAAATGATTTGAATGACTTTGCTAGCTGAAATCTTTATGTTAAAGTTATTGAAAATTTCATGATCAAAAGTATAATAAAAATTTGAAAATAAATTGAACTACGTTCAAGAATTTTTAACCAAATTTTCATCAATATAACTCACACACATCGATTGAAATAAATAGTCAATTCAAAACAAGTATCAATTCGAACATAATTAACCAATTTCTTGTCAATCTCGATAGTACAGATAAAAAAATAAATAGACATTCAAAGTAGTATATATTCAAATTATAATTAAACTAAACTTGATTCTTGCTAAAGCTAATAAATCAAAAGCTGATCGAACTATGACTAAGAATTCAAAATTAATAGATTTGCTTCGGGATAATGTATATATCCTAATATAAAATATTTCATTTTAAGTTCGTAACAGCAGGAAAAACAAAGAAATGGATACCAAATTGATACCCACGAGAGGATTGGGCTTTCTTTTGAGAAAGAGAAATGCCACAAAACATATGGATCAAGCCTCATGGTATAACGAAGCATTAAAACTTTTGATCTTACCCAAAAAAAAAAAA
>NC_036258.1:5213338-5221841 GCF_002742605.1 Olea europaea var. sylvestris | reverse complement strand
GTACCGATAGAAAATAAATAGACATTCAAAACAGTACATATTGATCGACCTATGACTAAGAATTCAAAATTAATAGATGACTTTGGAATGACGTATATATCCTAATGTAAAATATTTCATTTTAAGATGGTAAAAGCAGTTAAAAAAAGAAAGAAAGAAAGAAAGAAAGAAATGGATACGAAATAGATACTCACGAGAGGATTGGGCATTCTTTTGAGAAAGAGAAATACCACATAGATATTGATCAAGTCTCATGGTTTATGATGCATTAAAACTTGAATAATGTTAATTATACATAATGGAGATATATAATGGTTTAGATATAAATGATGTGTCAAAAAGAGAATGGAAAAGTTATTTATTTATTTATTAAGAAATTCTGACCTAATCATATTCACAACATCATGTATATGAAAACCATTATGTAGATCATTATATACATATAGCATAACCGTTAATACTTTTGCTCTTACCCCAAAAAAAGGTACACACACACGAAGAAGTGCTAGAATTATTCCTCGAGGTTAATATTTATGTTTAAAACATCGAACTTAAGAATCTTCAATCCTTGTGGTAGAAAGATTCGCGGTCACAAAATATAATAGTGGCTTAGTCCACTAAGTGGATAAAACATGCATTAATTTTACAATTAAGATGCGATTGCAGTTTATGTTAATTTCATCGAACGCTCAAGTTTATGCAATATTTAGGTTATGTTTGGCTCATGTTTATAAATACTGAAGTCATTTTTTTATTCACACATTTTGAAAATTTCACAAATACTAATAATTTATTTGTCACTCATTTCTATCTATTTCTAATTTAAATCATCTATGAACACTTCTAAATATGTCTTTAGGTATTAGAAAGGAATAACTTGACACAAGAGTTGAATTATTAAAACAAAAAAAGGATGTGGACCTATAACTTGATCTAACAAGTAAACCACATGCTTTGGTAGAATTAATTTTTGATCATGCAACACACCCAACCATGGAGTTGATTGGTAACTAATTCACATGATTGTGACCTCACTTTCCATCCTCTCAATGGTTTCTTCATATGGGCTCTCTTTTCCTATATGTGAACATTTCTTGATGCTTTTTAGTAGAAGAGAAACTGAAGTGCCCTCCAAGCAATAAATAGTAAACCTAATATTTCCCTAAAAATCAACTCGGATGTCTTTGGACGAAATAGACATGTTGGGATATTGAACAGCGTTGAACAAATTTTTTAAGAAAAACTCTCTGTAGGAGATTTGAAAAGTTTTTTCGTGCGATTTGTATGTGAAACCTACTGTTAATATTCACGATTCAGATCTAGCATTTACCCGAACACTCTGCTTTTTTGAATTTACTTGAAGATGTTCTACAAGTCACACCTATACTTTTCTTTTAACCCAACTCAAGCATAAGATATTTAACCAACAATACCACGCTTTTGGTTCCCAGTTCTGGGTTATTAAAATATGTTACTAGTGAAAGATGTGTCAAACGGCTGAGCAAAGAAAAAAGAAAAAAAAAAAGTAATGATAATAATTAGAAGCCATCTGGAAGATGGTGAGAAGTAGAGTTAATTGTTCTAATGGTCACTGAACTTAGGATCATATCTTTGATTGGTCACTAAAATTTAAAATGTCGAGTTTTGATCACTGAACTTAGATATGTTTTCGATTGCTCACTGAAATTTAAAATGTCGAGTTTTGGCCACTGAATTTTGAAAAATGTTGTACATTACCAACTAAATTTTGAAAAGTATTGTACATTACTCACTGTAAACTCATTTTTTTTAAAGTTCAACAATTATGTTAGTGAGTAACGAACGGCATATTTCAAAGTTCAGTGGCCAAAACTCGACATTTTAAATTTCAGTGAGCAATCGAAAACATGGACCTATATTCGTCACTAAAATTCGACATTTTAAATTTCAGTAATCAATTAAAGACATGAACCTAATTTCAATCATTAGAACAATTAACTCTGAGAAGTAGGACAATGTCAAGTCACCGGACAAAATTCTTGTTATCTTAAGATTGATAAAGTTCACGCCTCACATGATAATTTGCCTTTTCCATCAATTTCCTATTTTTATTCATAGCCCTTCTCCAAGTCCCGCTTTTTTGATATCCAATGATGGATTAATATCATGTCTATACATCACCACGCTGAGACTTTTTTATCTTTAAAATAACACATGCCAACCTAGGAAAGCGGCCTCATCCTCATCATAAGAATGCTTCCTTTAATTACTTCAAACAAAATAATAACAATAACAACAACAATAACAACAACAATAATAATAATAATAGAAATTGAACGTTGCCTACCTTACACATCTAATTAGCTCGGGTGGTTCATTGCTTCTTGCTTCCAAAAAAAAAAAAAAACACACACACACACACACACACACACCCACTTATTTGTAAAGAAGACTTAAATTCAAGTTAATTATCTCTTAAGACTTTGTTCTTACCACTAGTGCTAGGTCTTGGTCTACAAGAAAACTCTTATTCATTAAAACAGTGCCTAGGAAGAACTCTTCGTTAATGTCAAGCTATTAGTTCTGAATAGCCATTGACTTGCGACAAACGCTAAATTGCTTTCACTACTAAAACACTGGAAGGAGAAGAAGCAAGAAAAAAAATACACCTAGAGATTATTATTATTATTATTTTTTTAATATACACATCGTCCATATAAAGTTACACGCAAGATGTCAGTCCAACACACGTGCGAAGAGAATAGATCCTCTTGTACCAAATTAAGCTATAGTCCTGGATAAGTTGGAGCCCTTTCTTTCTTTTTCCTTTTTTATACCTACATAGAATTGATTCGGAAAAAAATTTACTTGATAAGATTACCTTAAAAAAGATTTAGCTCGTGTAAAATCTAATTCTAGTTCCGTCCTCATCTGCAAGTATATATAAGAATATCTCCCACATCACATGTGTGCTCAACATACACATGCTAATAAAGTTTTTACACACGAGAGATTTCTAAATTGGGGTGCAACGATCATGCATGGAGAGAATGGTATCCTTTATACTTCCATCTTAAATTGAGAGGTCACTAGTAAATTTTTCTTTAATCTCTTACGTTTGGACCACAAGTTGTAATCCAAACAAGCACGTTTTACATGAAGAATGCAATGTAGAATATTGTGCACACGATATCATCTTCACACCAAAATAGCCTTGCATGCGGAAGTATTTAGAGCCCATTTGGCATGGCTTTTAAAAAGCCAAAATGAGCATTTGAGGTTCAAAAGCTGTTTTTAAACCCGTTTAACTAATTTTGTTAAAGTGCTTTTGGTGGTTAAAAGAGATTTTAGAGGAAATTGGTACAATGTGACTTCCTCTAAAAGCACCTTCGAAATAGAAAATGCTTTTAAATATTAGTTTTCAAATAAAAAATAAAATAGCTTTCTCCAAAAACTTTTCTGCAAGAAGTAAATGTAAAAACAAAAGCTACGCCAAATGAGCCATTAATACTTTCATCTCAAAAAATCAATTTTTTTACCTTAACTTTCCTAAGTTAGCCGTTATTTTTTGTTTTTTCACTCACACGTGGCTTCCAATTTTCTCTCTAACAGTCAAAAAATTAATTCTTATAATCAATACCGAATGAGCTTTAAGCTATGCTTGGTCCTTTCCTATAGAAGTCCAATAGTATACAACTATAAACTTCCAAAAAATGATTCCTTGCAGGTCCAAGAGAGATGAATATCGAGTCGTAACTTGTTTGATAAGATAGATGACAAGGGCCATATTCAATTAACGTATGACTGGTACAAGGGGACGAATCCGACCAACGAATCACCCAAGGAAATGGAATGCTAGACAACACTTTATATTCATTTTCATTTAGCAATACAATTTAATATTCTATTTTTCAGCATCAAATCTGAGGGTTCTACCTGCAAACTCCTTGACGTTAATGACAAAAAAACTAAGATCTCGTCCGTTGTACTGTATTCTCGAGTGCAGTACTCCATATTATAATATTAGAGGAGTATGGCAAAAATATATAAATATGATTATGCTCCGAGGGAAATTTTCCCTTGACACAATTCAGACTCAATAGTTCATAGATGGTTTGGTTTTGACTAAAGTAAAGCTTGTATAGGATCGAATCCATAGCTAGTATGAATAAGGTCGAGCTCGACTTGTTGGGTATATGTTTATATCATACCTACCAACTAATGATGTCGGTAACTCAACTTAGAAAGGTTTGCTCAAATTCTTCTAAAGTAAAGAAGTTGAATAACTTTCAAGATTTTCCATTAACCCATTGTCTGTATAAGAAAAGCAGGCTTACGTTCTTAAATTCTTCATTCAATAAAGTAACAATGAAAATCAGTCTCTACCAATAACAACTGGACATTTTGCATGACTCTTACTTTTCAATATAGAAGATAAGAAGCCTAAGGTGTGATTTTTCCACCAGAATTGTCTTGTGAGTGACATTTTTTCCACGCTTAAACTGTGTGCACCCCTAGAAGAAGCACCCACCAAAAAGGAAAAGTAAAAAAATAAAAATAAAAGAATATGATAAATCCCAATGGTCAATTGTGTATCCTTTTTGTTTAGACTTCGTGGATCTGTCTCCCCTTAAGTATTGGCTTTCTTTTGTTTCCTTTGTTGACATTTCTCGTGGGAAAACGAGACCAAATATTGACAATCTATCGAGTAGAGATTTACTCCACTACACAATCTCCCATGCACAGTAGAAGATGCCAGTGAGTAGAAACATATGTTTGTTTATCTTCTTGCAATCGTTCAGGTGCACATCATTTTTTTTAATCAAAGGCCTAATACGTGCGCCCTCGCGCACACACACATATATACACAGACACGATTTTAAATTTGAAACATTTATATAGTTTAATATTATGTTAAACTAGCTCGTCCAAAAATTTAATCCGTTATAAAAGAGACATTGATTTATTTGTTTTCAACAAATGTTAGGCACAATCTTAATAGTGTTAGAATTAATGTGTATTTTTGACTATATACTCACAACATAGAAACAAGTGCTATGTCTAGTAAGATATGTCAATTCTATGGCCCTACAAAGAATTATTATGAGACAAATTTTTTTGACTAAATATTAGTTTTATTGATATTTGTTCTTAAACCTTTGAATACAAAATATTTATTAGGGTTTCATCTTTTGCTTTCAAAAAAAGAGACCAAGCAAATTGCATGCGGGGCAAAGGATTCAATGCCAACTGTGTGCAAGTTGTGTTCTAGTCACTTAAGCTTTCAAAGAGATAGTATGATCCATCAACACTAGTGCGGGTTAGTGCAAAAATATCATGTTCTCTCATAACATGAAAGTCTTCGACTTTTCACCTTCTCGAATATGTATTATTTCGTCATGACATAATACAACGATAACAAATTAAGTCCTATTTCTTGTAAATTTGAGCAGTTATAATTATCTTTTTTTACCACTCAATTCTGTCCCCCATAAAATGCGTATATAAACTATAAAAATTTATATCGTGGACATGAATAAATTTTAGTTGGTCCTGGGAGCTAGAGAAGTATCTCCCGAAGCTGTTAAGAGTAGTAGTAGTAAGTGTTTTGCATGTGGCTCAACCATATCTCCAAGGCAAACCAATCTTCGATATGTTTCTTTCAAGAGTGCTTATCTTCTCACGTTTAACAAATCTATTTCTCGATAAAGTAGAGCCTCGTCCAACTTGCAAAACTTTAACTATGCATAAATAAGTTGACATATGTGGTTTTCAAGCGTAATATTTGTGCTCTTATCATTGCTGGAACTCTCGAGATTGGATCCAAGGGTTGAGGTGGGGCGACCTCAACCCTTGATTTGAATTCAACGGGCCCCATGTGATGCAAAATCGAGGGCCACCTTGGCCCTAGAGCCAAACCCGGGATTTAATCCCGGGCTTTGAAGCGGCGCTGAAAAAGAAAAATATGTGGTCCATGTTCTTTTCTCCATTAAACATCCGTGTGTCACTTCACATGCACAAATTGTTGCAAGTGGGAAGGTATAATATTCCATCTTTGAATTGTAGGAAATAAAAAGAAAAGATGATGCTTGGAATGCAATTTGTCTACAAGATTATGAGTGTGGTCAATAATCATGCATAAGAGTTGATTTATCAGTCATTTAGGTGCAACTATAAGCACATGCAAGGATTCATACAAGTTTGACAAGATTAATACCTTTTCTAGTGCTGTGAGTTCCAATCAAGGCCATTGGCATGGGCCCGCCCCGCACCCCTGTGGACGGTGGGTTGTGTTTTACTTGTAAAAGATGACAACGAAATAAGAACTTGAAACTTTTGTTAACACAGATACTATAGTGATTCATCTCATCTAAACTTCTAATAGAACTAATATAAGAAATAGAAAGCTCAGTATAGCTTCGAACATTTTCAAACCAAACGCATAAAATAGCTAACGAAAAAGATAGGACATGATAAATGCACACGAATAAGATCTATACCAATTATAGAAGTATAAAGACAAATCAAAGTGCATTATCTTGCATAAAAATCATAGAAATTATGATGAAATATGAACTACGAAAATAAATCCAAGAATACAACTCAGCATATGTAAAACAATTTTAAGCAGGATACACCTGCACACCTAAGCCACAGGGGAGGGAAAAAAGTAAAAATAAAAATAATTCTCAAATTATACCTTACTCGGAAAAGGAGAAAAGATGCAATACAATATTGCAAGAAGGTTTGTTGAATTAAATTTCCTGGAGGAATGTGGTACTGTACAAAAAAGGAGGTTTTTAGCTAGCATCTTGGATTGACGGCAAGATTTTCAGACAAGTACAAAATGGAGGGTGTTTGCTTAGTCTAAAACATTAACCTGAAAGGGACAGAGACCTGAACCGCAGACCTCCCAATAGATTTTTTCTTCCCATCATTAACTAGATAAAAACGAATTATAGAATCCTTCACTTGGCTAAAGCAGTTTAGATGAACTTAAGGATAACTTAGACCGTGAAAACGGGATTGTGGGAGACAAATACAAGTTCCTGAAAATATGCACTAATGTAATCCAAAAAACATTAGAGCTCATTAAAGTTAAACAACTAAATTATTTTCCAACCCTTCAAGCGAAGTGAGATATGATCAGCTTCACATTTATGGAGAGTAAAATATTTATATCTCTTTATCAGGAAATCTGAAAAAAGTTTGAAAACTAGGAGGCTGAGCTCTTAACAAAAAAGGAGGGAAAAAAATGGAATAGTAAAAGATGTGCTCATTGAACAGGAGAAACTGAAAGATAATACAGACATATATATTTATTTATTTAGATATACGAAACTTCTAATGCGAAAATTATCATAAATTTAGGTAATATAACATTTTCGTGTGATTTTCTCGGGGGATTATGTAGATATGTTCTCATATAATGACAAACTATAATGGGAGGACTCCTTTAAAGCACATTTTATTGTGCCTCATTTACAAACCTCTACTCTCCAATTTCTAATTTTTTTTTATCAGAATAGCTTTCTAATAATAATAATAATAATAATTCCACCACCTTGAACCCCTATAAAAACTCCTTCCATGCTTGCTTATAACATCACCACCCTCTCCCTCCCTCTCTTTCTCTCGTGTGGGTATTAGCATGCATTTGGAGTAAGGTATTGGATTGTCTCTATTCACACAACACAAGCAAACAACAGGAGAAAAAGGAAAAGGATGGCCGCAAATCACAACCAAAAGCACCCGAGCATGATAGAGGTAAGAATAAAAGAATCTAAAAAACTCCAGATAAAACATACAACGTACTTTATGAGTATTCTCAGACTAACTCTTCTTTCTTTTACGAAATACTGCTAGGTAGTGGAGGAGCTGAAGAAAATATTAGTGATCGGTTTTCCTATATTGGCTATGGGCTTACTAAGCTACTTGAAAAACATGATTTCAGTAGTGTGCATGGGACGGCTAGGAAGCTTGGAACTGGCAGGTGGCGCATTGGCCATTGGCTTCACCAACATCACAGGTTACTCTGTACTTTACGGCCTTTCCATGGGGATGGAACCACTTTGTAGCCAAGCTTTTGGATCCAGAAACTTAGCCATGGTGTCCCATACTCTTCAAAGAACAACCATTTTGTTGCTATTTGCATCTATACCCATTGGAGTTTTATGGATTGACCTTGAGCCTCTCATGCTATGGCTCCATCAAGAACCACAGGTAGGACATATTGCAAGCCTCTACTCCAGGTTTGCAGTCCCCGATCTCATTGTGAATAGCCTACTTCATCCTCTTCGTATTTACATACGAAGTAAAGGGACAACATGGCCATTGCTTTGGTGCACTTTGCTGGGAACACTTCTGCATTTTCCCATCACAATCTTCCTAACTTTCAATCTACGTCTTGGTATCCAAGGAATTGCAATTTCCACATTCGTTGCCAACCTTAACACCTTGTTCTTCCTTCTGGGCTATATTCTCTATTCCCAAGAGAGCAATGAGCCTTTGTCTAGCCTCCTAA
>NC_036258.1:5131125-5212940 GCF_002742605.1 Olea europaea var. sylvestris | reverse complement strand
CAAGAGACACAAAGTTATTGGAATTTTTTCTTTAAAATGATTATTTCCATCAGAGAACAAAAACAAAGAGCAATTTGCACTAAAGAGAGTTCCAACAATCTAATGCTGCAAACCTTTAGAATGTATGGTATATGATGATTTCTTTAAACAATCGGCGTGTATGTAACACATCTTTTCAGCTTTCTATTTTCTGGCGTGCAGAAACACGATAGGATTGTCTATCTAGAAAACAAGGCAGCACAAAATGCAAATATAAAATCAACACATAGTTAATATCCCCAACTCACGTAATTACTGTGTATAACTTCAGTACTGATAAGTATTAATAAATAAACCATTTTACATTTCATAGATATGCACTCAAATAACAAGCTTTTGCTCTTCCTATCCTAAGAGTGCTGAATGAATCATAATTGCACGTATCAAAATCACACAGAGTAAATGAAAGAATATAGTATCGTCTCAGTCAGGAAAAGATAAAACCACCACCACCCTTGAAAAAGTAATACAGATTATTTGAAGCCATTGCAAGTTTGGTGATTAATTTATATCCTTGTCTTTCACATGTTTAAATACTTCCACAAGTAGCTCAAACAAGTATGTCACCTTATGTTTACCAGAGATTGCATCATCATGACTCCATCTCTAATCAGTGTATAATTCAAGCGACAGAAAAGTCACTGTCATGTTTTCATCGTATCAAATAGCAATATCTTGAAAATTTTGATTCTGATCAATCCATCTCCCTTGTTGGTTTCTGCAGAGATTAATGTGTAACTCAAAATCTATTCACTGGCTGGCTGTATTAGTTGCATGCATTATTTTCTCATAGACTAGACAACTTCAGAACATATTATCTCTGTATATCATTCATTTTGAATAATATTTCCATCTAACAGAACGAAAAAGACGAAGTATTGTTATACTTTCATGATAGAATAAATGCATGATGAAGTTAATCCTGGCCCACAGCCCTAGAGAATAAGTAAGAATTCAGTTTCAAATGTTCTGATGCATTATTCCTACTACTCTTATTTTCTTACTCGAAGTTTCTATATTAATCACGCTCCTTTTTTTCCCTTCATCCCCCTGCCTACAAATATGGATAACACGCACAAAATTGACAACCAGGATATCTATTGCTCTTATCATAATATATAAAACTTCGATAGAGATACCATGGGGAAAAAGGAACATTGTAAAACTCCTCACGATTCTAGATTGTATAATTTTGTCTATGCGTGCATTAGTCATCCCAAACCTACTTCATTAGCTTCAATTTTGAATAAATAACAGATTTAGGAGAGACAAAAGGACGCAATATGAATAATTATGTCATCTAACAAAGACAATTTGGTAGGGTACCAAATGTCACAAGTGAACGAATTGTGATTTTCTTTCTTTTTTTGGAAATATAACTTCTCAAAGGACAAAAGTTGATAAAAATCTTAGCCGGGCTCATATAAAATATATGGAGGATACCTAATTTTCCTTCATATGTGCTACTGTAGAACCCAAAATTAGGAGGCTCTAATCATGGTTTCTTTCAGAAATCCCCATATCAAGGCATCAACTGTTTAGAAAATTGCAAACACAAAAGTAAAAGAAAAATAGGAAATAGATAAGACATAGAGTTTAGGTGACTGCATATGTTATTAAGTATAGTTAAAAACAAAAATTATATACTATATTTTCGGCAAATTTTGGGCTTGAATCAGTAAAAGAATCACAGTGCTTTATTGACCACAAATTTTCTTTTATTCAATTAATGAATCACCAAAGACACCCTTCAATAGGGCATGACGCACCTTTCTCATCCATACTGTGTTTCATTCCAATAACTTATTAGAGCCATACTAAATAATAAAGAGGGTTTAGTACATTTATTTTGAATACAATGTAAAACTGCACATAGTTACAAATAATAGACCTTGGAATTGAATAAATGAATACATGTTATTACAATATTCTTTAGCCTATAACAAAATCTGATTCATATGTAACTTTTAAAAAACAGATCTCATGCCCCTGTATTCAGTACATGGAGGACAAAAACGCCTATGAAAAGAGACAAACATTATGCTGATAATGAATTTATCTCCTTATCACTATGCTGTAAATTTAACCAAACTTGACTCTTGCAAAGTACATTTATGAGCCCTAGAAAGCACTGAGCAATATCTAAATTCAACAACCTGATTTATATACTTCTCCTTTTCTCTCTAACTTCTTGTAATTTAAATGAAAGCACATTATTCAAATTTTTAAATCTAGGCTCAAAATCCCGCAGTCTGGCACAATGGAATTTGAACAATGCTACATAATGACTTACATACGGATGAGGCATCAAAAAGAGAGTGGGAGAGATTTTTTTTAATTTGTTTGAGGAAATTTTGATCCAATTATATCTCACCATATTATGTTATGTGTATGTAAACCATTATAAACATGTAAAACAAAAGAATATGAATATATCTCAACCATTCCATTTCAGTCTTTTTGCTTCCTATTATTTTCCCCAACAACTCTATCAAAACTTACCAGTCATCCATCTTGAGTTTATACATTCACTGCCTATGCCTTGTGCTAAAAATTCAAGGAATATAAACGCTCGCTGCCGGCCACACCCAACTTTCCTACTGAGTAACTAGGCTCATACATTATTTTGTTAAATAAAGTGTAAATCACTCAGCATCATGAAGAATATTTCAACTTCATATATCACATTTTCCATTACAAAAATACTTTCTTTCCATTGTTCTCTACTGTTCCACTGCATCCGCCCCTGATAGGGCAACTGCCCCCATTACATTTTGGTCCTGGGTACTTCAACAATCACACTTGAGGGGCGGCCAGTTCTAAAGGCAAGGAGAAAACCATAAAATAACCGCATCATAAAATTAAGAGATGCAGTCGAAAAATCGCTGTTGCTAGAGAAAGATTACCTTAAAAAACACAACAATTATGGGAAAAAAATTGCAAGAAATTGAATTGAAATTAAATGATTCACAACAATCGGACTGAATGCGATTTCAACATGCAAAGCCCATTTTCACACAAATAAATCTGACATTTCTTACCTAGTTTGGTGATTAAGAAGTCGACAAATCACTGCAGCAAATGGTAAATTGGTGCCACGGGGTGATGAACACGTCTCCCTCCTTCCCTCTCGCTCACTCTGAATTGTTCCCCATTTTTGTGTGACTGTTTTGTGCGGATTAGTCGTTAACAATTAAAAAAGGATATGACGATTTTGAAAAGGATAAGACGATTTTGTAAGGGACAAATCTTTTGAAACAAAGTCTCAAAAAGGGGTATTTTTATTGGCAATGATTTTACAATTGGAAAATAAAAATAGAATGCCTCCAAGGACGCAAATACACGAGTGATTGAAAAAGAAGTGTTTAAATCTAAGTTAAGAAATTTAAAGTTACATATTCTCCGTTTTAGAGTGTTTGATTCGGGGTTCCTTGCTCTATATCTTTTTTTTCTTTTATACTCCCTGGATGATCTTTTCGTGATCAACCGCTTAAAAATTGCTTGATCGCTCTATAGCTGCCAACTTTCCTCGTAGTGGCCAACTTGTCATGGAACTGCCTTCTCTAATTGCTGCCATTAGTTTTTGTCCTTCAACCGTCTTCAATTGAATTCCTTGAATCGTGGAACGTGATAGGACTACCCAATTACTGCTTCATTAACTGCACTTTTGGGTAACCATAACATCTTATGTTTGCTAAGATGTTGGGCGACTCGAATGGTTGGACGAGAGCAGGGTCACAGCTTTGGGCGACTTGCAACCTTGGCCGATGGTATTACCGCGTTCATGGCCTTCCCTATTTGGGCATTTACCCTGCATTGCCTGATTGGGTCGTTCTTTGGGCTATTTGATTTTGAGGATCTTCCAATTGGGATTCATTCCTTGGACTATTCGACTTGGGCTGAACTTTTTGTGTGTCAACAATTACCCCCCAATATGGCAGAATTAATACCAATTATTAATTTTTGTCATATTCACTTTGCGTTTCCCAACAACATTCGAAATTCCCAAAAATTTCAATCATTATTTTCTTCTATAGCCTAAAAAGGTGCGACGTTTGCAAACCCTTATAACCCCCAAATACGCCATTTCATTGCACCACTAAATCACGCCTCATTTTTTCGCGCTTCTCTCTCGCAATATTACTGTTCATCTCCTTGCTTCTCTGTTATATAACTCTGAAAAACTCTATTTCGTCCCTAATGGCTGCTTCACAATCCCAGTCTGGTGACCCCTTCAGTTTCGATGACTTTCAGAAACTCCTTACTCGACCATATATAACTCCGAACTTCCTTGCACCGGCCAATGTCGAACTCAATGAGTTCTATCTAGGTCCTTTAATCAACAATGCCGAGGCCATCGAACAAGCGACGGTCGGTCAGCTGTTCCCTTGTACCTAAGGCCCTCCATTTCTAAATTCTTTGCCGTTGGGGCCACTTCGCGAAAGAGGTATTCGCACTTGGCCTAAATCTGATATCGTTTTCCGTAGATGGCATGCTCGCCTTGTGGACCATGGTCCTACTAAGGCAATTTTTTATAATGCTAGGATTTCTGATTTGTTAGAAATCTCTCTTCAACCCCCTATTTTTGACCCAACACTTTTTTCAATCGCTTTAAGTTTTTGGTCTTCTGAGTATAATATTTTTGTTTTTCCTCTTGGTCCCATGTCCATTACCTTAAGGGCTCTTAGGGCCCTAGTAAATCTGCCACCTTTGGGCAATACCATTTTCGCTGGTATTTTGATTTCTGGTGTTGCCCCAAAATTTGATAGAGGTCTCACCGAATCTTATTCAAGCATGCAAACCCTTCATAACCACTCGAGCGCTGAGCCTTCCCATATTGAGCGAGTGACCTTTCTTCTGATTTGACTTTGTAAATACATTTTGTGTGTGCCAAGCATAAAGCCCTCCATAAGCTATTTACCCATAGCGCACGAATTGGCGCGTGGTAGGCCTCTGAATTTCTGTTCTTTCTTTTTAACTGCCTTTATAGAGGCATGGCTTCTCTTCAATCCTAATTGAAGAATGGTGCATCTCACACTGGCAGTGGGCCTCTTTGGTTCACTCAAATGTGGTTGAGAGCCTATTTTCCATCGCTTGGTGCTCCATCTTTTTCTAATCCTTCTGTTAGCTGCTATGGGCTAGCCAATGATCCCCTGACTCCTGTAAATATGTCCAGAAGGGACATTTTTTCATTCTTTTATACTTTGGGTTCAATCCCTTCCTTCTTTCCTTTTCCTCCCTTTTTGATTCCAGATTATGTGCAACCTCAATCCACTCTGGATAGTGCGATCACTTCCTTGTTCGTTTGGATTCAATTTTTGACCGGGAGGGAGTTGTTCCATAATATTTTGACTCGGACCAATGCCAAAGCTGGGGTAGAAATATATGCTCCCCAATTTTTTGCTCGCCAACTTGGTTTTGGCCAAACTTGGCACGTTCCCCCTTGCTATTCAAGAAATTTGATAGACCACTTCCACACCATTAATAAGGCAGAGGCAGAAGCTATAAATGCTCGCAATATTCTTTTGACGAGCAGCTTTTCATTAGCCCCCTTCAATCCTAGCCGTGCCATCTATCCCCTTTTTGAACGACTCTGGCCGTCAGTGAAACGCAGATTGCTTGCGACTGATGCCAATCGTGCTTTTCATTCACTGAACCAGCCAAACATTTCTTCCACCTCTCCTGTTTTGGTCACTCCTGTGTCCATTAGGAGTCCCTCTTTCTCTGCTCGTGCTAAACAATCTGCCCATCCATCGACTTCTCTTCCTACCAAGCCCACTGCAGCTAAAAGTGCCCCAAGCCGTAAACGGTCAGCCTCAGCGTCTCCCATTTTGGAGGATGATGCTGATGATGATGATGATACCCCTCTCATCGTCAGGAGGAAGGTAATTAAATTGGTTTACTCATAAGCATACCTTTCCATACTTGAAACTTTTCTATGTGCTGATAGTTTATTTGGACTTCTCAGAAAAGTTCAACCTCTCCCTTGAAGGTTTTGGTGTTGGCAGCTCCTGCTCCATCATCCTCTGCTGGGGCTACTTTGTCCAAACCAGCTAATGAAGGGACTACGATTAAAGAGAAATCTTCAGTCCCAGAATCTTCATCACAATCAATGGACGAGCCACCTTCTTCCCAGGGGGTTGACCCCCCAAACGTCGAAGCAGAAGGTAATTCATTTTTTGATGCTTTACCTTTGCTTGTGCTATTGGTTTTGATTTGTTGCCTTTTGAGTTCTGCAAATGCTCCCATGAGTCTGCCCGTTGCGGCAAGGTCTTCTCGCTTAGACAAGGGGAAGTCCTCACGAATGGTGGAGCCACAGGTGATAGATTTGGCTAGGGATATGTCACCTTCTAAGATTGCTGATGAGTTAATCTTTGCTTCACCTTTACCTCCACTTTGTTTAGTATAGTGGAAACCTTCAATATTGGCGATTTTCTTTGCAGGATGCTGATAAAATTGTGCATTTCATTCAAGACTTGTTCACTTCCTGGGGGCAAGTCAAGACATCTCACCCTGCTTCAGCCAGTTGTCCTTCTGCTTCTTCAGAGGAAGATATGAAGTTCCTCAAGCAGTCGATATTTGAGTATGTGTCCTTCATGGATATGGACATCGGTAAGGCTAGTGCTGCCAAACATAAGGATAAGTTTGAGCATTTGAATGCGAAATTGGAGCAAGCACTGACACTTTCATCGCTCAATCTTTCTGCTGATTTTAAAGCGACGTTGAAAGTTGTCCATTTCGAGGTCCTCTCCTTGCTGGCCAAGAATGTTGAACTGAAGGCCAAAAGTACTCAATATCTTCGCGCCGTATCTGAAAAAGAGTCTTTGTTTCTGGAGATCAACAAAACTGAGGACGAGTTGAAAGAAATCTCTTCCGAAGTCATGATTGAATACTCTTTGATGACTAGTTTGGCTGCTCAGATGAAGAAGTTTCAAGCCAAGATGGACGACTGCAAGGTAAGAATGGCTGCTAAGAAGCGTAATCCCTCCCAAGGAATTGAGCGAACTAAGTCTTTGATCGAGCAGTACAAGAAGTTGGAAGTTGATGATGATGTTGTAGCTGAATTGAATATCACTTCTTCTCGGTAGAGCGAGGACTGGGGGAGACTTAGGGAAAGAATTCGTTTGGTATGGGGCAAATTGTAATTAAGACATATAATGCCTTAACTTTTTCTTTTTGTAATTTCGTATTGACTTTCCCTTTGTAACCTTGTACTGATACAACAGCAGCCATCATTGTTAATGAATAACTATTTTAGCCTCTTGTGTATTTATTGACGTTCGTCTTTTAATCGTCAATCGCTCAGGCATTTAACTGCTTTATGCTAAAATTTTTGCACATTTTCTCTTGATATTTCTGCCTGACTTTAGGGTCACTTAATCCCATTTACTAGACACGAATATGACTGCTCATATTCTGTCTTTTCACCTTCACCTCCCTATAAATGCACGTATACTTCATACTTTCCATCTTCATTTCCATTTTCTTCTTCAAAAAACCAATTTACTGCCATTGCTTGGTATTTTTGACAATCAATCCAAAACTTTCGTTTTCCATGGAAATGGATCATCTGATCCGCCCACTTTGCCATCTTTCTTGATGTCACCTTTGGTATGGGAGATATAGGAAATATTCTTTGGCCAGCAGCAAAGTTCTTCCCATCGTCTCCGTTCCTACAAGGAGTTCAATGATGGAAGACAATTTTTGGGGTGCTTGCAGGCCACCTTGCTTGCTGAGAGTGCTTCTCTGCCTCCTTGCCCATCGTTGCAGATGCAGCGATGCATTTAGGAAGGCGATGTGAGGGCGCTTCATCTTCCTTTCTGCTTATTGAGAGTACTTCTCGACCTCTCTGCTTGCCTTTGCAGCAGTGTGATCAGGATGGCGATCAAGGCCAGTACACCTTCTTACTCGGCGATCGACCGGGAGATTAGTTTACTCTTAATCGTAGTTTATAGAGCATTTAACATCTTGTATTTCGCAGCTTTGTAATGAACATTTGATAATAAAAGAATTTATTTGAACGTATTTCGTTCTGGCCCTTTTTACTCTACGATCGTTCAATGCGATTTGGTTACGCTTTTATTTGTTCACTTTCCCATAAGGAAGGAACATACTTTTTCAAATATTTGCTATTAATGAACCTCATGTGCTTGGTGCCGTCTAAATCTTCCAAATGATAGGCTCCATTAGGTAATACATTATTCACTTTATATAGTCATTCCCAATTGGGAGACCATTTGCCATACTTTGGATCTTGGCTATCTAAAGGGAGTACTGTTTTCCAAACCAGTTCGACCAGGCTGAACGACTTGACTATAACTTTTTTATTATAAAATTTAGTCATTCTTCATTTTTGAACTTGCAATCTATCTAGGACGTCTAACTTTAATTCGTCCAACTCTAATAAGTTTTGAACTAGTGATTCGGTATACTCATCATCACTTAACTTATGTTGCAAACACACTCTGATCGATTGCACGTTGATTTCCATAGGCAAAACGGCCTCCTGTCCATAAGTAAGTTGGAAAGGAGTAATTTTGGTACTTGACCGAGGCGACGTCCTATAAGCCTATAAAGCTTTGTTCAGATATTCGTGCCAATTTCTGGTATTTTTATCTATCATTTTCCTTATGATATTTTTTAGAATCTTATTAGAAGATTCTGCTTGCCCGTTAGATTGAGCGTAATATGGTGTGGAGTTTACTAATTTAACTCCAAACTCGCTCAAAAATTTATTCAGTTGATCCCCATTTAAAGATGTTTCGTGATCTACCGTCAAAGTTTGTAGAATTCCAAATCTATAAATGATGTGATCACGGATAAATTCTATGACATTCTTCTGGGTGATCTCCTTTAAAGGTACCACCTCTATCCACTTAATGAAATAATCGGTTGCAACTATAACAAAAGTATGTTGCTTGGACGATGGGGGGTAAATCTTCCCTATCAGGTCATCGTCCAACCCTTGAACTGCCAATGTTTAATAATAGGTGTCATCTCTCGTGCTGGCGCCCTCTGTATTGGACCATACTTTTGGCATGCTAAACAACTCTTTGCATACTGAACGCATAATTCTCCTATCTTTGGCAAAAAATATCCACTCCTAATAATTAACCATCTCATTCTTTGGCCAGCTTGATGAGCTCCACATATCCCTCCGTGCACTTCAGTCATGATCGTCCTGGCTTCTTGTAAACTTACACATTTTAGTAGTATACTATCAGAACGTTTCTTGAACAACTCTTCATCTATCAGTGCATAGTTTAGCAAACGCAACTTCATTTTTCTACCATCTCTTTTATTAGGTTCTTTAAGGAACTCCTTAATCTCTGCCCTCCAATTCATTGCATCTCCATCTTGTATGCAATGAAGTTCAATCCTTCTCGCCTTTCCTTGTATCACGGGCAATATTGTTCCATACTCACAAGTAGACTTCCAATTTAAAACCTTTGAGTACCCTGAGGCCATTTGAGCCAACTCATTTGCCACGTCATTGTATATCCTATTAACGCATTGAAGTTCTACTTGGTCGAATTCTTCTAATAACTCTTGGGTGATTTTATATTGACTTATGATGGAATCACTTTGGCATTTAAAATCACCAATCAGTTGGTAAATTACCAATTGAGAATTGCCTCTAACGCTTATATATTTTACCCCCATATCTATAATTAGTTCTAGGCCCACAATTAAGGCTTCATATTCGGCCTGATTGTTGGTGCACATCCTATCCAAAGTGAATGCGAACTTGTAGCAAATCCCTAAAGGATTTATCAATGCTACTCCTACTCCTGCACCTGCATCTTTAGAGGTTTTTGACCCATCGAAATACAACACCCAAGATCTTAGCTCGAACGAATTGATTTCTAATTCAATTTCTTCAGGCATGTCAAGGCATGGATGATCGGCTAGAAAGTTAGCTAAAGCCTGATTTTTGACTGCCTTTTAGGGTATGTATTGTATTTTGAATTCTGATAAATCTAACGTCCAAAGGCCTCCCCTTTGGTGTAAAATAAGGCGAGAGAACATATACTTAATCAAATTTATTTTAGAAATCAAATAAACGGTTACGAACCGTAAATAAGCCCTTAATTTTGTACATGTGAAATACAATGCAAGACATAATTTTTCGATAGCAGAGTAATTACATTCACATTTTGTTAACCGTCTACTCAAGTAGTAAATCGCCCTCTCTTCACCAAATTGGTCTTCTTGCGTGACCATTCCAACTATTGATTCTTTTTCAGCCGATACATACACTTTCATTGACCGTCCTTGGATTGGTGACACCAACACTGGTGGACTTGATAAATATGTCTTCAGACTTTCAAAAGCCATTTGATGTTCTTCTTTTCAGACGAATTCGTCCTGATTTTTTAGCTTTAAAAGTGGCAAAAAGACTTTAGTTCGCCCTGCACGGTTAGAAATAAAGCGTCTTAAAAAGTTTACTTGGCCTAGAAATCTTTGCAATTCTTTTTTGTTGCTAGGTGGTTTGGCCTCTAGAATGACCTTCGCTTTATTTTTATCAAGTTCAATCCCTCTTTTGTGTATCAAGAAACCAAGAAAGTTTCCTACATTAACACCAAATGCACATTTCAAGGGATTAAACTTTAGCTTATATTGCTTCATTCGCTCAAATGAACATCTTAACAGTTCAAAATGGTCCTCTTCTTTAATGGATTTGACCACTATATCATCTACATACACTTCAACAAACTTGCCTATCATATCATTAAAAATTAATTCATTGCCCTTTGATAAGTTGCTCCTGCATTTTTCAGGCCGACAGGCATAACTACCCATTCGAAACATTCTAGAGACCCAAGGCATCTAAAAGCAGTTTTGTGTATGTCTTTCTCAACTATATAAATTTGATTGTATCCTGAATACCCATCCATGAAAAAATACATGACATGTCCAGCAGTTGAGTCTACTAAAGAATCTACCATGGGCATTGGATACTCATCTTTGGGTGTGGCTATGTTTAAATTCCTAAAGTCTATGCACACCCTTAGTTTACCATTCTTTTTTAGTACTGGCACGATATTGGACAACCATTCGACATACCTAGATGTTCTAATAAAGCTTGCTTTTAATAATCGCTCTATCTCTTTTTTAATTTCAGGGAGTACATTAGGAGTAAAACGTCTGGGAAGTTTCCTATGAGGTTTAAAATTAGGTTTAGTTGGTAATCTATGTTCCACCAAGTCTCTATCTAAACCAGACATTTGTTCATATTCCCAAACAAAACAATCTTTATACTCCTTTAACAATGTGATTAATTTATCACTAACCTCTTGATCGAGCATCTGGTTGATAAATGTTGGACGATCTTCTCCTTCATTGTCAATATTTACTTTAATCAGAGGGTCTTGTGTTTCAGCGTATCCAGGCTTGATGATCCGCATTACTCCATCATCCAGCTCCCTTGTAAGCACTTCTTCTTCTAAACAATCCACCTTGTTGACTTCTCGGCCAATACTTTGTTCCAATTCGAATACTGCTAATTTGTCTTTCAACGCTTTCAGGGCTGCCTCTTCTTTCGTCTTGTCCTTGCATTCTTTATTGAAAGTCATTAATTTGGCTTTGAAGGCCTGAATATCGGCCATTTGCTCTTGTTGCTTCGAACTCATTCAGGACTCCTTGATTATTCTTTTGTCAATTACTAGCTCTTCTAGGGCCATTATATTTGGTCTCATCTGACTGAACATTTCAGTGAGTGCGTCCACTGAAAATGACTCTTCACTCTGCGCGACAATCTGAGTTTCTTCCCCAACTTGGACTACCCTGATAGGTCCATAGTTTCCTTCGTACATGAACCTTTCCACTGAGTTTGATTCTGTGACAAAAGGCCTATGATCGGCCTGCACCACCTCTGCTTCACCCTTGTTATTCCAAAAAACCAGGCATTGATGGAACGATGAGGGTATACAACGACTTTCGTGTATCCAATCTCTTCCTAGTAACACGTTGTAACTAGTAGGACCATCTATTACAAAGAAGATTGTGGTCCTAGTAGTTGTACCTATAGTTATGTCCAATGGCATAACTCCCTTAGCTGCAGTTGCTCCTCCATTGAAACTTGTTAGGATGACTTCTCTTGGAATCATATCCCCTTCTATCTTTACAAATTTCCTCATCATCCTAGATGGAATGGTGTTTATAACTGCTTCATTATCGACAAGTACTTTTACCACAGGTATGCCGTTAACTAGAGCTTTAACATACAACGGCCTCAAGTGTTTAGTCAATTTCATGGCTGGTCGTTTAAAAATAACCTTTTCGGCAGCCTCTATTTCTACTTCCTGCTTGTTCTCTGTCGAGTTATCCTTTTGTGATAAGTCGACGTGTAGCATATCGCACTGAGCCTCTGTCTCCTGAATTTCCTTCTTACTGTTTTCTGATGCTTCCTCGTCCATTATCCAACTTGTGGGAGGAGGCATTATTCTTGGAGGTGATCCATACTTTTCGGAGCGAGGCACTCTCTTCTTCCTTTTGGGCGTCCCGTACAGCACGTAAAAATCGAAAGAACGCCCAGATGGTTCTCCCAATAAATCTACTTCACGAACTCCCTCTCGATGTAGTTGCTTTAACAGAGTATTGTACGATACTCCTCTCCTTCTTCTTTCTGCTTCTAGGTCAATTTCCTCTTCAATTTCTGTCATACCATCATCTTCCTCACCATTGTAGGCCTCTCTAGAAGTCTGGCCTTCTTCATATTCCAGTACGCATGCTTCTCTTTCGTTATCCTCTCTTTCTTCTTCTTCTTTCTCTTTATTCTTAAACTCATTGGCTAATAAATAGTTATTAGCCACAATAGGAGGTAACGTACCGAGCTGAATAGTAAGGAGCTGATCTGGATCTTCTCCATCCCTTCTGTCTCGTTCAAACTTCAATCTCCGAGAAGAAGTTTCTGGCAACTCTTTCATTAATTCATCTGTACCAGTCTCTTCACTATCTTTGAGAACATTTTGATTGGCTACCTCGATTAGTTTAGGCGCCTTAGGACGTGGCACTCCCTGTTGTTGCCTCATCATTCGTCAATAATTTGGTTGAAAATGCCATTGTTGGGTTTTAGTCATCTCGTCGAAGGGTATTGCCTTTCATGTCGACGAGATTGCGACCTGAATGTTCTCCCATTATTTACTGGCCTGAACTGCCTCTCAAAAGGTGGTCCCTTGTAGAAGGATGTACCTCGCTCTCTACCAGGCTGAGCATTTGGGAAGAAAGTAGGGCGATGGGGATGTTGCCATATCCTTGGTTTCTCCGTATTCCCACTCACTTCTCTTTTACATCTTGCACACAAGACGTCTTCATCCTTTTTTGGCTCCTTCCCTTTAATACGCTCAAAAACACTGTGATGTGGTCTAGGGTCTTCTTCTCCATCATCTATAATCAATTTGAATTTTGGCAACTTGTTTTTGAAACCAGACGTCACCATATTCACTCCAAGTAGGTGTGGAAAAGGATTTTCATCCACTGCCATCTTCTTCTTATCATCGAACGTAATTCGTCCTGATTCAATGGCATCCTGTAACACATGGCGAAAAATCAAGCAATTATTAGTCAAATGTGACCATGCATTATGCCACTTACAATATTATTTACCCTTAATTTGTTCAGGGTTTGGCAATATATGCTTATCGCTCAGTTTTATCTGCTTATCCTTATATAATTTATCAACTATAAGGTCAGCTTTGGTTACATCGAACGAGAACGTTCTAACTTTTATGTTTTCATCTTTCATAGGCTCATCCTTGTCCGATGGTCCAGGCTTAGCCATTATAGCACAAGTATACGTCTCTCCTTTGACTAATTCGGCCAAACATATTTCGGCCTGATCGTATGACTCGTTATTGATGGTATGAACATCAAAATTTGGGTCTCTATAATAAGTCCCCTTGCTAGAATTTTTTATCTGCGCTTCTTCTCTTATCAATCGTTCATACCTAATCACGTTCGCGCTCAATTGGAAAAGGTCAGGAAATTCCTTGTCTTGAAATTTCTTTTTCAAATCAAAACTCAAACAACCTTGAGCAATTTTGACAAACTCTTTTTCATGCAGAGGTACAAAATATTTACTTGTACAAAATATTTACTTCTTGCTGTCTTGAACCTTTGGAGGAAACCTTCTGCCCATTTGTTTGGCATTTGACGTAGGTTCGCCAAATCGGCCAAAGTAACTTCAGACTCAGTTTTATAAAACTGAGCGTGGAATAATTATTCCAATTGTTGCCATGTTTGAATAGAGTTTGCTGACAAATTGATGAACCAGGAGAAAGCTACTCCTGTTAATGAACTAGGGAAAACCCTCATTTTATGATAATCAGTTACGTCACCACTTTGCAGTGTGAATCGTCTTATGTGTTCTAGAGTAGACACCTCCCCTAAATCGGTAAACAGTGAGAATTCTCGCACTTTATACCCTCTAGGCCATGGATATGTTTGGTCTATCCAATCAGGATATGACTTTGTGTAAGTCGGCCTAATGACAGGACGTACCCCAAAAGCCATCTGGTCCTGTACGATTTCCATAATCTGATTCATCAACATGACGTTGGGGTCATATGGAATTCCTACAGGTTGGTTGACCGGTTGATTTGCTTGAGGCCTGATATTTGGTCCTTGATTAGGAATAAAGTTACCATGATTTTGGCCATTGTTACCATTAGCCTGAACATTTATTCCCTCATTAACATGTGGGGTATTCTGCCCGTTATTTAGGACATTATCTCTTATATTTGGATTACCCCCCAAGTTAGGCGTACCACTACCATTATTCTGATTTGGCATTACACCATCCCCTTGATTTGAAGTAGAGGGACCGAAATGTGGTTCTACCCCTTGACTTGGATTTAGGACTGGGGGATTATGTCCCACAATTGTCCTAGTTTGAAAGTGGTTTGCAAGAGGCGTAACTGGTTGACAAATTTGGCCTACTAACTTATTCATTATTTCATTCAAAGTATTTAGTTGTTTGGCCATGTTGTCATAATGTGTATTTCCATTCTGGGTAAGTCTTTCCATATTATGAATATTTCGAAAATTTACCTGTTCAATGACATCTTGTGTGAGTTCTCCAAGCAGTGCACGCATAGTTCGAGGACTCAACTCTACCATTGATTCGTAACGACTGTTACTACTCTGATTCTATCCATCTGTTCGTGGAGAGCTATGATGCTCCTCATATCGCTCGATCACAGACTGAACTCCTCCCTGACTTGCTGCTTCCTTATCGGATCTCTGAGGCATATTGTTTCACCTTTAGTATCTTCAACACCAAACACCACTGTCCCATCGGGCGTGCCAAATTGTTTCGCGCGCTTGTTAGTCACTAACAATTAAAAAGGGATCAGACGATTTTATAAGGGACAAACCTTTTGAGACAAAGTCCAAAAAAGGGGTGTTTTTATTGGCGATGACTTTACAATTGGAAAATAAAAACAGAATGCCTCCAAGGGGCGCAAGTACACGAGTTACTGAAAAAGAAGTGTTTAAATCTAAACTAAGAAATTTAAAGTTACATATTCTCCGTTTTAGAGTGTTTGATTCGGGGTCCTTTGCTCTATGTCTTTTCTTTCTTTTATACTCCCTGGATGATCTCTTCGTGATCAACCACTTAAAAAATGTTTGATCGCTCTATAACTGCCCACTTTCCTCGTAGTAGCCAACTTGTCATGGAACTACCTTCTCTAACTGCTGCCATTACTTTTTGTCGTTCAACCGTCTTCAATTAAATTCCTTGAATCGTGGAACGTGATAGGACTACCCAATAACTGATTCATTAACTATACTTTTGGGTAACCATAACATCTTATGTTTGCTAAGATGCTGGGCGACTCGAATGTTTGGACGAGAGCAGGGTCACAGCTCTAGGCGACTACATGACAATTCATTCGCTCAAATCTTGGGCGACTTGCAACCTTGGGCGATGGTATTATCGCATTCATGGGCTTCCCTATTTGGGCCTTTACCCTGCATTGCCTGATTGGGTTGTTCTTTGGGCTATTTGATTTTGGGGATCTTCCAATTGGGCTTCATTCCTTGAGCTATTCGACTTGAGCTGAACTTTTTGTATGTCAACAGTAACCAACGGGTCAATGTGCATTGCAGTTTACTCTGAGGATTCAAAATTTTGTTGTAGTAAAAAATTGATCATTTTACAAAATTTTCTTCAAGATACTGTAAAAGACTCTTCTACCAATTTTACTTCAAATAAGCAAAATAGAAAATAATGTAAAAATGCGATTAAATATTTTAATCTTATTATTTTAAAGAATGTTAACAATATTTTTGAACGAAAATCTTGATTAAAAACATATATTTTTTTTAAATCAGAATGTAAGGTTAATGATAAAAGTTTAATAAGAATAGGAATATAGTTATTAAACCCGACCCCGTAGTCGACCCGAAAAAATCATCAGGTCATCGGGTCAGTAGTTCAACCATGACTCGGTGGTTGAATCGGTGGGTCATTGTTAAATTGTAATTTTAATTAAAATATATTTTTGAAGTAAAAGGAAAACTATTTTGCTAAATCTAAATATATATGTTTGACTCCTAATATATGACCAAAGATCACAAATTCCCCAAATGATCGAGGAAATGACATATAACCTCGGAAGCCAAGGTTTGAACCATTCTCGGTCCAAATCGACCGATCCGATTTTAATAACTGTGGGTTATACTTTGTGAATGACGATTATTTATTTATTTATTTATTTTTAAATAATGAAGAAGTCTTGAATAGTTTATTATATTTCACAAAAATAATGAACATCTTCTTCCAAATTTTTACAGACAATTGTTATTATAAAAGATTTTTAAGTTATTCTATTAGCAATAGAAGTTTAGTGGAATGATTGAAATTCTTGAAAACAAGTGATATATATTATAGTATGAAGCATTAAGACAACTGTCAATTGTATCCCAGTGGTCCGTAAAGAGTGTTGATTGCTAAAGGTCAGGGGATCAATTTCCCATATCATCAAAATTGGATCATTTACAGTAAACCATCGAGTTAATTCAAACAAGTTTATCGGTTCTTCATTAAAACCAGCAGATTCATCTGGTCTTAGACCGATTTGAATGTTGAACGGTCCTTTCATGAGACTCGGATCGGACCATGGTCTGATTCACTGGATTTTCGGTTCGATCGGCCGATCTAGTCTGGGTTTAATAACTATGAATAGGGGATAATGACGGATAATATTAAAATGTGGTATATTTATAAAAGAAAAAATTGTGGTGTAAATAAAATCACTTGAAATTGATTTGAGATGTTTGTTCAATATTAAGTTAGGGTAGTTGTATTGACACCACAATTTTTATTTGTTACACCATATTTTTATTGCACTTATATTTCACAATCTTTATTCGTCATACCTATTCCTTACCTTTTTTTTCATAAGTTTATCTTCAATCTCTCATTAATTAGCACGTCTCTTCTTTGATGATAATTTATGTCTAAATACTTTGTTTTAAAACTTTGAAATCATGGAAATTATTTTATCTCACTTTGTATTTATTTAAAATATATATATGAATGAAAGCAAGTCATTTTCTTTTCAATAGACTTTTTTTTTTTTTTGGATAAAAATTGCGGATAAGATGCCATGAAAAAAGTTAAGGACATAAGTGTTCTAATGACCAAAAATTAAGTATTTTAAGTGCAAATATGGTGAAAAATAAAAATTGTGCTGTGAATATAATCACTCATTAATTTATAGTTATAATTGTTTATGAAAACTAAGTCGTGTTTCAATTTTTGTATTCATTTTACTTATTATTTATTTTTTTGTTTTTAAGTTCTAAAATCAACCAAATTTTAGTTTGATTCTAAAAATCATATGGGGAAAAAATAAAAAATTGTGTTGTGAATATAATCACTTATTAATTTATAGTTATAATTGGTTATGAAAACTAAGTCGTGTTTCAATTTTTCTATTCATTTTACTTATTATTTATTTTTTTGTTTTTAAGTTCTAAAATCAATCAAATTTTATTTTGATTCTAAAAATCATATTGCCCTATTTGAGCCCCATTATTTCCTTATTAAAATGAAAAATATGACTGTTATCACATCAAACCATCATATTTGACTTTTTATCTTTTGTGTGAGGCCCATAACAACTACATTTTTCATTCTTATTTTTACAATAATGTGGCTCAAACAAGGACTTATACTTTTAGGATGAGGATTTGCTTTGGAGTCATATTTTCTCTACATGCACGCTCTAATTAACAAATCTCATTTATGAAAAATAGTACGAAGGACATCAAATCATTCTTGCAAGAAATTTAAATCCACGTGACATGTAAGAAGAAATAAGAAACTTCTAACATTTGAATAAAAGTTCGTAGAAACACATCTATGGAAAATATTCTAGCTAAAAAAAAAAAAAAAAAAAAAAAAAAAAAAACACACATAGATCATAAAATATAAATCAATCTCCACCATCCATTTTAAAAGGGTGGAAATATAAAAGGTAAAACAGGCCTCTTTATAATCAACCAAATTGGAAGTAGGTTGGAACTAAATTTGGGTAAATAGCACAAAAAGTCCTTATCTTTTAATGTCATTGTAAAAAACGTCCCTACTTTTCATATTTTGGCATTTCCATCCCTATTTCCACCTTTCATTATGCAAAATGTCATTTTCATCCACTTTTCCAATAAAAAAGATGATTTTACCCTCCTATTTAAATTTAAAAAAATGAAATGAAAGGATAAAGAATTAATTGCAATAATAGTCCCAAATTTTCAAAAAATTACTAGGAGATCCTCTCAAGACTCCCTGTCAAAACCCTTCTCTGGTTCAAGTATGTATGTTCCCAACTGCGCTCCTTAATCTCTTCCCCATTGTTCGTCTCTGTTCACTTTAATCATTCCATTTCAAAACCCTCAAGGAACTCCATCCATTTTCAACACCGAATGAAAAATCCTATTTTACTCAGCTCCATTACCTTTTCCCCAATTGAAACCTTCAATTCTGAGGTGGATCAGTCATACTGTTTTGGCCTTCAAATACTAGGTGCAATCAATAGGTAATCTGGTACTCATTTGATAGCGTCCGTATATGGAACCCAGCCACCAGAATGTTCAAGACACTCCCACTTGGTAGAGGTCTAATTACTTATTCCATAGGGTTTGGTTGGGATTCCATTGCTGATGATTACAAGGTAGTGAAGATTGATTTTGATTTTGATTTTGAGCGTCAAAAAAATCAAAATGTGAGCTCAAGTGTGGTCTTCTAATTTAGATTCTTGGAGGAAGATTAAAGTCGATGGCAATTTTATCCTTAATTGGCCTGTTTGTGATGTGATAGTGAATGGAGTTGCTTATTGGGTTGTCAAGGATGAGATTAAAACTGGCAATAAAACTCTAGTTGTTTCATTTGACATGAGCACTGAGGTATTGCAATTGGTTTCATTGCCCGAACACTTACTCTAGAAGGTCTCGATGATGGAACCTCTAGATAGAAAGTTAGCCTTTTTATGGTATGAACTTGAAGGAAGTTTTCCCATAGTAGGACTTGTTTGGCTAGAGCCTAAGAAAATATATGAAGTATGGACGATGGGAAATGACATTGTTGGGAAGGAACCTTGGAATAAGAAATTCACCTTTGAACTCGATATTGAGTTTCACCATTTCATATATACTGGGTAGATATGGAGGAGAATTGATGATATATGATGATGAAACAAGATAAACCAAGAGCATTGTAATTCAAGATGCTGGAATTATTGAAGTTGGAATTCACCTTTGTCATTAATTTGTAATTTTTGAAAATTTGGAACTATTGTTGTAATTAGTTCTTTATCATTTTAGTCCTTTATCATTTCATTTTATTTCTTTTTGTTTATTTGAATAGGAGGGTAAAATCGTCTTTTTATTGAAAAATGAATGACAATGAACTTTTACACAATAAAAGGTGGAAATAGACGTGAAAATGTCAAAAAATGAAAGATAGGAACGTTTTCAACAATGACATTGAAAGGTATAAAGATATCATGTTCCTATTATGCCCACGTTTGACTCTATTTAAATAAATCTGTTAGTTTCTTATACTTATTTACAACTATATATTCACAAAATAGATATTTTGTACGTAAGATAAAAAAATTTCCTTACTTTTTAATCATATTATCGGAAAGAAAAAAAAACATTATTCAAAACATCATTTTTCCAATTTTCTTTTTATAATGGCCATCAAACAAGAGATAAATCAAAATTTAGTTGCGCCCTACTTGAGTTTATCTCCAAATTTTAGTTTCTCATAAAAATTATTTGATTTAATGTCAAATTTCGAATATCCAAATTCCTACAAAATGCATAAACTAACCTCAAGAATGTACTAGAACTACGCGATGGACATCCAATTGTGTGAAACACGAAGGGGTCAAAGACTAAAACTAACTAAAAATGTAGATGATCGACCCATATATTTGGGAAAAACTTGGAAGAGATTTGTCGAAAATCTAAGGAACACGAAGAACTTGTTGAAACATTCGAAAATAAAGAAGAAAAACGCAAGAGGATTTTATAACTAGATATTCACTAAGAAGATAAGAAACTTCTAATGATTGACTAAAAATTCGCAGAAACATATCTACAAGAAATAATCTAAAAATATAAATAAAAAATAATCAATCTTTGACATTTAAAGGAATCGGAACTATGAATAGTCAAAGATAAATAAAGAAATTACAGGTGCAGATCTTTGTGTAATTCTCCTTATTGAGGGAGAGATAATTCTGTATTATAAATAGATCTTTTATATGTATATAGAAGGAAATAAAACATTTTACACGCATCAATCGATTGGAGTTTGTCTAGTTATTTCCTTGATTTTTACAGTCTTGTTAATCATTTCAATCTCTGCTGGACTTTCCTTGCATAGACGATATTGTATAATTTCAGTCTCTGTTAGACTTTCCTTGTACAGAGGAGATTACATAATTTCAATATTTCTAACACCCTCCCCCAAATTAAGTTATGGAATGAAGCTTAACTTACGCAGAATAGAGTCATATGTTGGCCTGTCCAAGGGCTTTGTAAAGATGACTGCCGTTTTATAGCTTGGATGGTATATGCCTAGTACGGAGTCGGCCTCGTTGAACTTTTTCTCGGACGAAGTGGTAGTCAATTTCAATCTTAAAAGGTTTGGGAGTCCATCTTATAAGGTCATCATTGTTAAGAGGACTCTCCCAAACTCCTATAAATTGGTCTATATTTTTATTTTTATTTGACGTGAGATTTTATCCCTTAACATGTCTCGTAAGATGGTAACTAGTTTGAGTAAATCAATCTTGAAATTGGTATTTTAATTTTTTGGGTCTTAATCAAGTCGATTCACTCGTTAGAATTTAATGGACTTTGATATCATAAAAAAAGATATTAAAAGTGTAGATCTTTGTGCATGATTCTCCTTGTTGAGGGAGAGATAATTATGTACAATAAATAGAGCTTTTACATGTATATAGAAGGAAATAAATCATTTTACACGCTTCAATCGATTGGAGTTTGTCTAGTGATTTCCTTGATTTGTGAAATTTTGTTAATGATTTTATTCTCTGTTGGACTTTTTTTGCATAGGGGAGATTGCCTAAGTTTATTCTCTGTTAGACTTTTCTTACATAGAGGAGAGTGCATAATTTCAGTATTTCTAGTAAAAGAGGTTTCATTTGTTAATCAATCAAATTAGAAGTCGATCGAGGGTATGTACATTATAAATATTTTTTTTATACTTTATATAAAGATATTATGTCATTATTAATCAAATTTTAGCTCCATCGCTACCTCACTATCTTTAAATTTTCATTTTCTCATAAAAATGCTTTGGTACAATGTCAAAATTCAAATATTTAATTTCCAACAAAATGAATAAATTAACCTCTTGCATAAATATTTAATAGTATCTTTTACCTAAATACAAAACAAAATAAAAACAAATACTCTCCTAAAATAATAAAAAAATCAATTTTTAATAAAAAGATTTTAAAGGAACATTTACTAGAAAATCACCAAAATTGTTCCCAAATTCCACATTCTCCACTATTTGTGGTATACATATTAGTAAAATTAATCAAAAAATAAAATCAGAACTGTTGACCCCAAAATATGTTGTTGACAGATACCGGACCCATCCGCTCACACACAAACCTAGTCCAACACTCCAAGACACGTAGACAATCTGAAACGAGCAAATTCAGGGCGTGGGAGCGACTCAAAGGCGCGGGACTACAACGTTAGGAATCTGGCGAGATTTGTCTAACGATTGTACAATAATTAACAATCATTATTTGTAGAATGTGCATGTAATCTTGAATTATCGTTGTAAGAGAGTGAGAGAGTAAAAGAGAGAATATTGGTGCTTGTATTGAATCTTGCATTAGCCTTTGTATGGGGTACATGGGAGAGTATTTAAAGTGTTACAAGTTAGATTGTGAACCTCGGTTAGGAGTACACGTGGTCTCATCTTGTCAGTTTACATGTCAAATTGTTGGTATCAAGTTTGACCACCTAGCCTGCTATGCATTTATTAATTGGCAGAGCCGTCGCTACTTTAACAAGACAAGACACTTGCACTCTATTGTGGGTGTCCCATCAATCATTCAAGGAGAATTTTTGTGAAAGATCGGATCTCTGGGGAGAAGCGATGCTAGTTGTCCTAGGCTTTGGCTTTGGTACCACCTCAATTACTGCACTTCGGCATACAGAATCTAGGCCACGTCATAGGAGATGTTTGCTGGTGTTGGTCAATCTTCATTGGCTTAGGGGTCTCGACTGAAATGCCACGTGGTTCGATATGGGTGGGCCATGAGCCCCATCTTCACAAGTCTCGACAGGTTCAATTCACTCACCGCCTCAACACCTTTTTTACAATTTAGCCACATCTTCACAAGCCTCGACAGGTTCGATCCACTTACCGCCTCGACTCCTTCATCACACCTTCACCAAATCAACGTGACAGTACACTTTTGACTCCAACCATGACATAAATGACTATATTCGAACTTGGAAGACTATTATTGAGGGTTGAAAATTTTATTTATTCAATTTTTACCCAATAAAAAACGAGTTCACTTTACTCAAAGTCCACGCATTATATAAATGACTATATTTGGACTTTGGAAACTATTGTTATGTACCGATATATTTGGCCGACACTGGCGCTCATGGCTCACCCATGCCGAACCATGTGGCAAGAACACAAATAATAAATTAGCAAAATAAAAATGCCAAAATGTTGGTGGTACATAAACAAAATTTCTTTAGATTTTGATTTGATTTGATATTAAATATCTAAATTAAGAATAATTTTTGAAAAACTAATTAATAATAATGTAAATTTTATTTTTATTATCATCATCTCATATAACACCATTATTTTACTTAATTTCGTTCTCCAATAGTGCTTCTAAATTTATGCATGACACAAGTTACCAATTCAAAAGCAACCTAAACTAATAAGAAATCTGCAAAACGCAATATTTATCAACACACTATTTGTCGCCATATTAAACTAATCAAATGTCACAATGATTACAGTGAAATCTATTTCAATTTCGAAGTGGACAAAAACAAGAAGATAAGTTCTACAACATTAAGGGACCGCCATTAAGAAAAAAATGCACGATTCAATTATGAACTGTTGAGTCACAATCATTTCAAAGATTCAAAAGTATGAGAGTGAAATATCTTAAAATTATTTAAGGAATATGATAAATAATAAAAACATTAATTTATAAAATATATTCGAATAATTTAACTTTTAAAAATAAATGGGGACAATCGCCCCGCCCCATTACCAACCCTATGTTGGCTATTCTTGATGCTTTATTCTTAGAGAGTTGGTTTCCGAGAAAATCAAAAATTATCATGCTGTTTTTTCATTGAAATTTTTCTCATCACATATGTTGTTTTAACCCCCTCTTGTGCCAGAGTTCCTGTTTCATTAGTATGTCCTTCATCAATAAGTGTAGTATGATAGTACCCATGAATTTTGGAGTGTCAGTATTAAACATGGTCTATCATTACCTATCCGGTTATTAAAACCATTTGAGGTTCTTGTTTTGTCCTTGTTCATTATAATTGTGGGTTTTTTCATTCTTACCAACTTTGAGTTCTTCACTTGGCTTGATCGACATGCAAGCTATTTTGAAGTATCATTTGATGCTTGGAAGAGAAAGATTTGATTGGATCAATATAATTTTCAAACTCAATTTGATTGTCACTACACCGTATTGAGTTTGAGGAATGGTGTTGAAGATATTCAAAGATTGTAAGAATAATCTCTATTATATATTCTCAATTGTGGGTGATTATTTTCCTTAATATTTGATTGTATGATTATCACACAGTCATTTATTTTAGAGTTATGTATAGCTCTATAAATTGTTGAACAAAGTTTATCAGGAATGAAAATAAAACCAGCAACAAAAATCACCAAAATGGAAGGCTTGAACATAATTATGAATCGCTGTCCTTAAATGATATTTGTCGCCATCGGGGTAAGTTCTTGAAGGCTTTATGGCAAAAAACTTGTAGGAGTAAATAATCCTTGATCCAATTTTGAATCAAGTAAGAGCTTGTTTGGTACAGATTTTTAGGCAATTAAAATTAAATTTTTGATCGTTATTTCACTATTTCAATCGTCATTTTTTAATTCTTTTCTCACTTGTAGGATCCACTTTATCTCTAACGGTCAAAAAATCAATTATCAAAATCTCTACCACACAAGCACTAAATAAAACTTGAAAAAATTAACTAAGGAACAAAATTATAAATAATTTGGTTTGATCTTAGATTTCGGATGTAATTTAATCAATTCGTGTTTGTGATATATTTTCAATTATGAAAATCGCTCATATATAAAGAATTACACTCACTGAAAATGTGTAAAAATCAAGCCAAAATGGTGTAAAACCTTTCAAAACGACATCAGAATTCAGGACCCAAACGGGCAAATTTTTGTTTGGTTGGCCGCCCAATACAAAATTAGGTGTCTGTCCAAATCTACAAAATGACCACTGTAATTGTAACACAAGGACAGGCAGTCGTCTAGGCCATTTTTCAGCCACTACATTTTTTTTCTGTTTTCGTTTAATTTTTGCTTGTTTTTCTCATGGTTAACCATTTCCATTACTTCCAAAATCACTCCTAAATGTTGATTTGAACAATACCCAACAATCCCCCACTTGTTCAAACATATAATGAATACGAACTCTAGTTTAACGACACTCATGCATAAAATATGGATATTTCTTTATTTAAATCCAAACTTAGTAGAAATTTTTAAAAATATACTCATAATTTGCAATAAATCTTAACTGTTTTGTTATGTTAAATTTCTGCGTGTGAAGTTTACCTTTTGGACAATGCTACACGTGTCGAATTTTTTTACCGAATCTTTTACCTACTACTCACAACAGGGATAATGACCACGGACCGTCATTTTTAAATACACGCAGAGCCCGTCATACATTGTGAGAGGGAGACACCATTCGGTAAACCCCCTTTGTACATATATATTTATCCTTAACTTTTTGTTGAGTTTTCATATATTTTCAAGATTATTATTATCTCATTTTATGCAATTTGACTTTATATATTATTTTTTTTACTTTCAAAACATTTTTCATATGATTTTTCGAAATCCCTTAATTTTAGGAATATTTGTATAAGTTGCCCACAAGTTCTAACAATGACACACAAACACATGTATTTATTACTATTGGACTGATCGTTTAGGTAGCTGAACAATGGAATAGCACAGTCCATGGCACGGCATCCTTTGTTGCTTATATTAAAATAGCATCAAAATTAGGTACCAAAAGCATCAATTGACAAATCTTTTAATAAATTCAAACCTTTCGGAGAGCAATACTACACCAGAAAATGGATATACTACCAAACTGAAAAAGGAAAAAGGAAAGAGAAGTAAAAACTTTCTTTCCTCACCTTTATTACCGCCACAGAATAAGTAAAAAGGATTTCGAAATTTGATTCGAAAATTGCAAAACGAAAGACAATTTAGAACTCGCTAACAAGAGGAACGTGTTCGTGGACCATGAACACATAGGCATAGACGAGTCCAGCCAGACCACCACCGATGAGTGGACCGACCCAGTAAATCCAGTTGTCGGCAAAGTCACCGCTGGCCACAGCCGGACCGAAGGACCTAGCCGGGTTCATTGAGCCACCGGAGAATGGGCCGGCGGCCAAAATGTTGGCCCCAACAATGAAGCCAATGGCAATGGGGGCAATTGTGCCTAATGAGCCCTTCTTTGGGTCAACTGCTGTGGCATAAACTGTGTACACCAAAGCAAAAGTGATAACAATTTCCATCACAACTCCTTCAATGGCTCCAACACCAGCTGCCATACTGTGAGTTGGAATGGCCTACATAGAAATTAATCATCAAATTTACAAACATAATTAGACACTTGTTTATGAAATCATTCAAGATCGATTATTCTTTAATATAACGTGTTGAAAGTTGAAAAAGAATACAATTCTCATTTGTACTGTAAGCTTAGATCAGTTGTAAACTTTTAGATCGAGTCAAAATTGTAGAGAACACATAGAGGAACCAAGTTCAAATTTTGTCGTCATTCATTTATGAAAATTGTGCACGTGTTAGCATTTTTATTCAAAACGAATATGAACTACACATGGTGAAGATTTACTATTCTTTGTGTTGAAAGTCGAAAAGGAGTACAATTAATCAGTTTTAGTTTTTGAGAATGTATGTTTAGATTAGATATGAACTTTTAGATTTAGTCAAAATGGCATTAGAACTTTAAAGTCAGAGATTTAAAATCTTTATTATTTATTTACGGAAATTGTGTACGCGTCAACTTTTGATTAAAAAAAAAAAAAAAAGGAATGTACGTGATGGGGACGTATCAAGACATAATCTTATCCCCTCTCTCACATTTGAAGGAAGTTAGAAAAGAATTCAAGAATAACATAATTATAGAACAACAACTTACCAAGCCACCTGTGACAAATTTGAGCAAGAAGCATGCTACAATGGAGCCCAAAAGTTGAGCAATCCAATAGAAGAGGCCAGTGAGAATTGTAATTTGGCCACCAACAGCCAAACCAAAGGTGACTGCAGGGTTTACATGGCCACCGGAGATGTTGGCTCCGATCGAAACCGCCACAAACAGAGCAAATCCGTGGCAGACCGCCACCGCTACCAGCCCCGCTGGGTCGAGAGCCGCATCATATGTCAACTTGTCTGTCGAAATAGAATATCAAACATACCCACAAATTAGAACTGTATACGAAACCAACATTTATAATCACAAGCTGCATTGCATGGCTAGGGTTAATTTTATTTTATGCATCAATCTCTCACACCTAGCGTGTGTGAAAGAGTGAGAAACACCAAAGAATGAGTCTAATAGATCCGATCTAACGAAGAATTCTGCGTATTTTCCTCCCTCTGAATGATTTGTACAGGGAGAGGGATTCGTGTGAATTGTGCTGCATCAAATCTTACTTTATTAAAAGGAAAAAGAAGTGATGACTAACTGTAAGCAATGGCTGAGCCGACTCCAGCGAAGACGAAGAGCAAAGTCGAGATGAATTCGGCTAAATAGGCCTTCAAAGAGCCAACGCTTAATGAATCATCGATTCGTCCGAAGGCAATGGTTGGCATTTTTATCCCAAAGGTGTTCAAGAAATGCTTGAAGAAGAAGAAGAAAGAAAGAAAAGACACAATGTACTTTGATGACACATTGAACTTTCTTTGTCACATATATATAGTAGGAATACACAAAAATAATACTAATGTTTATTGATTAAATATTTCATTTTATGAGTTTATTCCGGTAGTTGTTACAAGATAAGGAAAGAAATTTAGACATTTCTATATCAATTTTAAATTAATGAGTATTTATTCTTTTCTTTTTTTTCCAATCACAATTATGAAGTATAAATACATCTATATTAATTATCGTTAATAAAACTTGTATAGACTGAAAAATTAACTGCTGATAAAATAAATTTACGATAATGAGACTTGAACATAAAACACAAGGAATTTCAAATTTCAATTATTTTCTTCCTTTGTTATGTTTATGCCATAAACGAAGAAGAATAACTAACAAGAATTGTTTTGATAGACTTATAGGAGTTTTTGTGTAAAGTCACCAGTAATTGTTGATGGCAACGTCAATCCAACCTTCCAATGACAATATCATGATCAATAACTATGCTTTACTAGTTCTTCATTCACTGACTGATGATTTACTTCAAGAATTCGTATATCATTATAATAAGTTATATATTTTTTTCAATTTGTATCATAGAAATTATTGATATTTTATGTAATATATATAGGAACTATTGATACATAAAATAGATATAGGGCATAATTGAATAAATGGAAAAATGGGATAGGAATGTGCAAAAAATATTCATCCATATACCAAATCAAGTATACTTATTCTTGAAATCCTAGCTGTCACTAACGTGGTACAACATTAGAATTGTCTAGTCGTCAATAGTATGTCCATGTGAACTTTATAATCGTGACAAAAAAAGGTGGGGTGGGTCCCTTTTTAGTGATATAATTATAAATAAATAAAGGTGGTGGAGCAGCGACTGACTTAAATTTAGGCCACATAGTGCACCGTCCAATCATAAGTAATGAAATTAGCTTGTCGGGTGTATTTATATATTAAAATCGACCGAATAGGATTTTATTTTATTTTTCTTTATTTATGTCATTAGTTCGTAGTTTGCATTATAGAATGGATTAGTTAGAGGGAATCTTGAATAAGCTTTCTGTATGGTTTTATTTACTTGTGATTTTTCAACTAATAACATAGAATTAACTTGTTTTATTATTTGTAAATGGCTTTTCCGATATCCGATTTGATGCAAAATCTTTGGAAAAATTAGAACTTTATGTAAAGTCATACTTTGAATTGGACATTTACGAGAGATGTCGCTAGTAATGAACAGCTCTAAGTTCTGTTTTGTGTCGTTAAAAATCAAAAAAAAAAAAAAAATTGTACGTTTTTAATAAAAAATTTTGAAAAATTGATAAAAGTTATAAGCTAAGTATTTTTCTTTAATGTAAAAACCTGATGAGTCCATTGAGATACTAAACAAAATATGAAAATTGTGGCTGCAAAAAACATAATAGCAACAATGATTGTCTTAAAGCAAAATGTCAAAATCATGAAATAGGTCGGTCCGAAATATTGATGTTTAGTCACTATTCTTACCGTCAAAAATGCCACAGCCATTTGCTTCAAGAATTTGTAGGACCCAAAATCCTACATTGTACTTCGACGAATCAAAACTGAGAATGACTGGTAATAGCTTGTTTGAAATAAGCCAAATATAAGTTTAAGTGCTTTTTAAATTTTCAAAATATTTACGTGTGTTATTGTTCTTTTTCTTGCGTATACATAAATTACTAATTTTAAGATAGATTAATTTTCGAAATAAATAAGTTACCCCAAGGAAAAATTAGAGCCAGGTGGTAAATCAGGTGCATCAGTTGCGGGGTCTTTCCTATGTTGACTTTTTTTATGATAGATTAATGAGTGATAGTATTTACGTCACATTTTTTTTTTATAAATACATTATATTTTAATTACATTAAAGGCTATTCATTTTTATTCATTATCATATTTATATTTTAAACTTTTTTCATCATATCATTTTTATTTTTAACATTTAGCCTCCGTTTGGCCGCCATTTTTTGGAAATGAAAATAGGTGGAAAAGTGTTTTTTTTTTTGGAAAAATGAGCGCTAGAAAAAAAAAGGAAAAGTCATCGATTTACGTGTAATATTATTTTATAGATGATTGTGTGGTTGAAAATAAGAGAGAAAATGAATTGTAATGGAATGTAATAAGATTCAAATGGGGAGCTTCATTTTTCAGAAAATTTTGCCCTTAATCATGATTTTCGTACAAAAATATTATTAACGTACTTTAAAATGATATTCAAATATTTAATAGTATTTTTGCATTATTATTTATTGTGCTTATTCAAAAACTTAACTGGCTCATAAGTTTTTTTGCTCTATCTTAAAAAATATATATCATTTAGATTATATACATAAATCATTTAGGTAGATACATAACTATTGATATAAATCTTAAAAACTTGTAAGACACATAACAAAGTGTATGTATTCCATCTTTTGTTTAAGACGATTATAATTTATCCTTTCTTTATTTATTCTTCATCTTAACGAATTTTCATTGAAGGCAAGATTAATAAATTTGAATAGCGATAAATGAGTTGTATATATTTTGTTTCTATCGGCATACTTTGAAATGCATTTTACATATAAATACATGATAAGAAGATGAAATATATTACGAGTCGCTTTGTCATTGCTTTTACTTTTATTTCTTGTAGAAGAGTTTTTAAGATAAACTACTTTAATTTTTGTTTGAAGATTAATTTTTAAAAATATTTTTTATTCCTAAAGTGATTTTAAATGAAGTCATATTTGACAACTTTCTTTAAAAGCTTTTCTCACTATCAGAAGCACTTTCGTAAAATTAGCTATACAAGTCTAAAAGCAATTTTTGAATTTCAAAAACTCCTTTTGCTTCAAAAGCCATGCTAAACAGACCTTACATTTATTGTTAATTTTATATTAGTATTGGAATTGAAAATGTCAAAGTTTTTACATCTTTTACAAGAATAATCTTTCATGATACAAATGCCATTTATACTATTTACTATACATTTGTACAATGCAAATGAGGAAATAGAAACAAACGAATATTTTTTGGTTCAATCATGTTATATTTACATTCTCATTTACACAATTTTTTACACTGTTTCACATGACAACATTTATACTTTTGATTTTAAACTCATCTATCACATCATACACAAATTTTCGTCACATAAAGGAATGTCATCTAAATAGTAGGAATGATATACATATAACATTATTCTCTTTAGTTTTTCTTTTGAAAATGGGGCCAAATATTTGAAGCTTTGGACTCCTAGCCGAATTTCAAATAAATGGACTTAAATGCCCCTTGGAATCTTTTAAAAGTACAAACTCAAAGTTTCAAGGAATTTGACTAATTTACCCTATCAAAGTACACAAATAATTTTGGGTTGGGGGCATCTTACTGATTGTGTGTCATTTGTATTTTATCAACTTGGTGTCAAATAAAAAAAAAATAAAAAATAAAAATGAGGTGGGTCACACCTCCACTGCAGAGACGAGAAAATTAGATAATTTTGTTAATTTTTATTATTATTATTATTATTTTTTTGATATCCAGGTATCCCAACTTATACCAGACTAAATCCTGGACCTCCAAGACCCATGCCCCTAGAACCTTGGAGGAGGTAAATCGCGGGTTATGCCTCAATTGAATCACAAGTTCCTCCCATTGATGTACACTTCTGCACACAAGAGACACTCCTCCACAGTGATTGCTCCATACCAAATTTTTGGCCGCAGGTTCCCACCAGGAATCTAACTCTCCACCCTACTGTTGGAAGCAAGCCAATGTTGATTGATCCACCAGTTGAGCTATGCCCCGGGGGACAGATAATTTTGTTTATTGTTTCGTCGAGGTTTGGTCAGTGACTTAGCAGAATCTTATAAAAGAGAACAAAATTTCACAAAACTCGAACTTGTTGATTCGAAAGATCAAATATCAAGAAAGAGAGAACAATTTGACAAACTTCTCAAGACCATTTATTGAATTCAAAACTCAACTGAATGTAAAAATTAATCACAACTTGTATTTAAAGCAATGGATATAATAAGTAACTCTTAGATAATGATTAATTCTAAATAACGTTAATAATAAAAGATAAAAGCAAACTTTAAACGGAATTAAAATCCTAATCTAATTAAAATTAAGAAAATTATCCAAAATAAAGAAAAACACATTTTCGGAGCTTTCGCCGGACCGTTTTCCACTCAAAATATACAAAAACATTTTTAAAAATGGACACTTCCAAAAAAAATTAATAATAATAATAATAAATAAATAAATCATCTCCGATCCCACTTTTGCACGAATTCTTCTTCTTTTCATGTTGCATCAATTAATCATATAAATTCTTAATAATTTTAAGGTCAGTATGTGAGACGGAAGACTGAAATTGGTTAATCTTTCAGTGATTGACTATGTTAATTAGTGTATTTGGTTAACTTTCATCAGTTGTCACTCAAGACTGCAGATTATAAATTAAGTTAACAGAGGATGTTTAGTTTATTTTTCCTTTTTTTTTTTCTGGTTTGGATGATCAAATGTTCAATTTACTTAAATATGTTAATGATGCAAATTGGAAAGTATATTCTAGGCGTAATCGGAATCAAATCAATTAAAGATCGAATTTTCATTATTATTTTTCTTGTTTTGGTAGAGTAATAAATTTGTTTCCTTTTAAACAAAAAGAAATTCTAGTTTTTTCTTTTTATTGTAACTTTACATTTTTATTGTTATTTGGAACCTATAAATTAAGGTTTTTGGATTGCAATAGAGAGCTTTGAGTATTGAATAAATCTATTATCTTCCCTCATTCTCTTTTCTTCCTACTTTCTTCTTTCTCTCTATTGTTCTTGTCATCACAGTCGGCATCAATTTGGTATCAGAGCCACAACGTTTCTTTTGACCCGACTTTGGCCCATCACGTGACGTAATCCACAGCAACCGCCCACTCTAATCATCAACTCTCACCAAAACACACTGTAGCAGCAATTGAATAGGTACAAACTAGTAATAATCGTAGTTGATTGTCTGTTTTTTTTTTTTTTTAAATCAAAAATTACAGTTTCTCATAAAAAAAAAAAAAAAGATAGGGTGAAAAAACCAGAACTGTTCACTGGTTAGCCCATAATCCGTTGAATCCTTAGTAGCTTTAGTTAAAAAAATAAAAATAAAAAATAGATCGAATAGCAAGAGCAAATTTCACGAAGTTGTACCTGCTTGCTGCGTCGTCCATACACAAATATACCTAACCCACACCTAATACCTACTGGCCCACACATATACCAATCCAATCTATCAACCCAAACAACCCATTCTTACCAGCCCACATATACACACCTTGCCCAAGATTTACGGTCCATGTACCAACTCAGCCCAATAATCACACAACAATCATCTTTCCTATCTCTCTCACACCGACGCCAACATCCACCACATCTCACAACCACAAACTTACCGTCCCACTGCTGCTGTGGAATACCGTTGCGAGGTGGTCTGAGGGTCAATTTGGATCGCTATTGCTCTGCCTCCTTCCTTTCAACATTGTCTCTGCAAACTCGCCTCACCTAGTGCCATCTGTGCTTTGATTCCCTACCGCTGCCATCGCCCATATCCACATTAGTCGCGCCTTTACCGCCTCTATGGGTTATCCGGTTGTAATTCACTTACTGCATCTATTGGTTCTTCCAATTTAGCCATCGACATCTCTTTTCGTCAGCACCAATCCACCGCTACTGCTGTATCAGTTTCTCGTTGTTGCCACTACTCCGCTCCGAGGCCAGAGACTTCGCTATTTCGCTCTTCAGTCACCACAGTTTTGACTTCCCTCTCTACTATCTACCGTTGTCGTGTTCAGTCGCTGTACCTGCTGCAATTTCATCGCGCCTCTGCATCTCCAACCTTCGCAACTCCTGCTGCTCCACATAGCCCAACCCATTTTTCGCTCGTCAGTACCCAAGCTATTCCAGTTCCATTGTCGCCTCCTTGTCCGGTCAGCTCGAACCCTGCTGTAAGTAAGGTTTAATCTTGCTTTTGATACTGTACTTTTATTCAAGTGCTTTTGATTTCTTAAGTTGACTTAGTTTTAGTTCCAGGCCAAACCAAAAACAAAAAATAAAAATACAGAAAAAGATAAAAAAAAAATTAGAAAAAAAATAATTATTATTATAATACTATACAATAAAAATAAAAAAAAATAGATAAACAAAATTGTTTTTAGTTCACGTAGTTTAGTTTTAGATACGCATTACATATAGAAAAAAAGGAGGCACGCTGTCGAATTGATTTATCAACATTCATAATTGACTAAATCTCGTCACACATTTCTACACTAATCACGTGCTTGGCTCATAATGAATCTAAAGGATCTTAACCACTCTCATGATGCACTCTCACCGCAAGTCACTAATCTCTCCCTTGACATACTGTCAGCAAAATCTGATCTAGCTGAGCTTAAAACTCTCATTCAAAATCTTACTGAACGTATTGAGCAGTCATCCAGAAACTCGGGCAAACATCCTATAGATGATTTATCCGATTCTTCCACAGTTGGTCAGAACATCCACGAATCACTCCTCCGTACCCCAGATGGCATACTACCTAATCCACACAATCTTGGTCCTACACATCACATTACTTATACGGAACTTAGTGACCTAGTTGTCAATAATGTCCCTAGTCTTGGTCTTCCACATCCATCCCCACGCTCACGTTATAAACAACATAGAGATCTTGTTGATGACGTTACTAGGAAGTTAAACTTGACGCCCCGAAATTTGATAGTTGCCTAGAATCGGAAGCCTTTCTTGATTGGTGCGATGCCATCGAAGAATACTTCGATTGGTACCAAATGCCTGATTATCAACGTATTCATTTCGTTAAGATGAAAGTTGTTAAATCTGCTAAGCGCTATTGGTAGACGGTGACACAATCCCTCGACCGCTTAGGCCAACCTATTACTTCGTGGGGAGAAATGAAACTAAAACTCACTGAGAAGTACATCCCGTCTTACCATCGATCTCAACTCTTGGAACATCTTTTTAACCTTGCTGAACCCAAGGACATCACAATTACTAGGTTCCTTAACAGCCCACTCCCAGATCTCAAACATCACGTTCTTATACTCAATCTCGATTCGTTAGAGGATGCTTTTCACAAAGAACTCGAACACCAGTGATGCTCCCGTTCTTCATATTTGCAACGTGGCCCTCCCACTTTACTTGACCCGCGTCTCTCTCATCCCCCTCTGACTAGTGCTCCTACTAGTAGTCCTACATTGAGCCAGGCCCGCTCGACTGTAGGATCTTCTCCCACTCCTATTCCTCGCGACCCTTCTAGGGGTCAACCTGTTTCTTTAGCTACCACTTGGGGTCCTAACCCTCAAATTGTATGCCATAGCTGTCATGCTCGAGGTCATTTGCCTCTCAATCTCCCAATCATGCCCTCGCCCTTGCACAGAAATCCCTGCTTCCAACCCCAGAGAATGAGTGTTTCATGGTCAACCCTATTGACCATTCTATTGATGATCTTGACCACTTTGAGTGTTATGAAGAGGATACTGTTGTTGTCTCGGTCATGAGATGTATCATTTCCACCCCTATTGATTCGTACTCGTGGAAGCAAACTTCTATTTTCCATACATTCATTCCATGCAACTCTCGTTCATGCAAGTTAGTTATTGACGATGGTAGCACCATGAATGTCGTATCTAAGTCCGCAGTGGCCAAATTCCACTTCAAGACCGAACTACATCCTCGACCGTTTAAGGTGGCGTGGGTAGATCGAACCTCTTTACCCGTCACTCATCGCTGTCTCATACCTCTTAAATTGGGCCCATTTTTTTCAGAGGACATTTATTGTGATGTCTTACCTATGGACGTTGCTCATATCCTTTTGGGTCGCCCTTAGCTTTATGATTATGATATTAAGCATTTCAGGCGTGACAATACGTATGAATTTCTCTACGATGGCAAAACTATTCGCCTGCTACCGACCAAGCCCTCAGACCCTCCAAAGAGGACAACTTCCATCTCCACACCCAAAGGTGTTTCAGACAGTTGTCTCCAACTATTGTCTCTTAAGATTTTGAACGTGAAGGTCAAGACACTGGGCTTATGTTTGCCTTGGTTGCTAAAGCATGTTTTCAAACCTCTCCTGATTTTCCCATAGACATCCCACCCAAAGTGACTCCTTTACTCGACGAGTTTCATGATATTATGCTTGTCGACCTACTTGATGAGCTTCCTCCTATGCGGGATATTCAACATGCCATCGATCTTGTACTTAGCTCCCAGTTTCCAAATCGACCTTATTATAGAATGAACCCTACTGAGTGAGCTGAACTCAATAGGCAAATTGAAACTCTACTCAATAAAGGCTTTATTCACCCTAGCCTTAGCCCTAGTGCAATTCTAGTTTTACTCACCCCTCAGAAGGACGGCTCGTGGCGCATGTGTGTTGATAGTGGCGTCATCTACAAAGTCACCATTAAGTACCGCTTTCCTATTCCACGCCTTAAGGATTTGTTAGATGAGTTGGCAGGATCTTTGTGGTTCTCCAAGATTGATCCACGAAGTGGCTATCATCAAATTCTGATTAGACCCAGAGATGAATGGAAAACGGCATTTAAGAACCAAGATGGCTTGTATGAATGGTTGGTTATGCCTTTTGGGTTGTCTAATGCTCCTAGCACTTTCATGCAGGCCATGACTCATGTCTTACGCCCTTTTATTGGGAAGTTCCTTATTGTCTATTTTGATGACATTTTGATTTATAGTTGATCACAGGAAGCTCACTTAGATCACCTTTGTCAGGTCTTCTTTACTCTTCGCTCTGCTCAGTTATTTGCTAACCTAAAAAAGCGTTCTTTCCTCCGGTCCCAAGTCCTTTTCTTAGGGTTCATTATTTCAGCACATGGTATTTCTGCTAACCTCGCTAAAATCTCTGTTATTCGGGATTGGCCTATCCCTTCCACCTTAACTGAGATCCGTAGCTTTCACGAGCTTGCATCTTTCTATAGGAGGTTCATTAAAGGTTTTAGCTCCCTCACTACTCCCATTACTGAGTATATGAAAAAGGGAGATTTTCGTTGGACCCCTTCGGCCTAAAAAGCCTTCTTAGCTTTCAAGCAAAAGTTGATCGAAACTCTTATTTTACGCCACCCGAATCTTTCTAAGGTTTTTAAGGTTGCTTGTGATGCTTCCGGTGTAGGTATCGGAGGTGTCTTAAGTCAAGAAGGTCATCCCATCACCTTCTTCAGCGAAAAGATAAACCAAGCTGAGTCACTTCGTCCCTTTCGGAAGAAGACGGTGCTATAGAATTGGAATCCCCTCTATTTGGGAATTTGGGAAAGTCGGGCCGATCGGGTGTCTTCATTCAAGTGACGGTATAGAAGAAGAACAACTCTTATGCCTTCCATAAACTTGGTATTAGCTTTCAATAAGTCTCTTTCTTTTTTCAAGCTATGACGGGCTTGACAAGGAGTTCTATGCCATTGTCCAGTCTCTCCGTCATTGGCGATATTACTTATTACCTCAAGAGTTTATTCTATACTTTGATCATCAGGCTCTTTGTTTCCTTAACTCCCAGTGCCATTTAAGTGAGCACCATGTTAAGTGGGTTGAATTTCTTCAGAAGTACACTTTTGTTCTCCATCATCTACTGGTGTCGAAAATAAAACGGCTGATACTCTTAGTCGTATCACTACGGTGCTTCAGTCGATGAGCACAACTGTGGTGGGATTTGAGCGCTTAAAGGACGATTATCCAAATTGTCTTGACTTTGGCACCATCTTTCATGACCTTTTAGACAATCCTTCTCGCGACCATGTTTCCTTCTTGCTTAAAGATGGTTATCTTTTCAAAGGTACCAAGTTATGTATCCCCCGTCCTTCACTTCATGATTTCCTAGTCTAGGAACTACATGCCGGAGGTCTTGCTGGTCATTTCGATCGGGATAAAAACAATCGCCTTAATTGAGGATCGATTTTATTGGCCGTCCCTTAAGAGAGACATTTATCGCATTGTCTCTCAATGTCGTACATGTCAATTGGGTAAGGCACAACGTCAAAATACTGGGACGTATACTCTTCTTCCGGTTCCTCATATTCCTTGGTGTGACCTTAGTATGGACTTTGTTCTTGGGTTACCCAAAACAGCTCGAGGTCATGATTCCATCTTTGTGGTGGTCGATAGGTTTTCTAAGATAGCACACTTCATCCCATGCTCTAAGTCTTCTGATGCGTCCTACATTGCAAAGTTGTTCTTCAAAGAGGTTGTCCGTCTCCATGGACTACTGGTTAGTATCGTGTCAGATCGTGATGTCAAGTTTGTTAGTTACTTCTGGAAGATGCTGTGGAAACTCTTTGGGACGACGCTTAAGTTCTCTTATGCATTTCACCCCCAAACCAATGGACAAACTGAAGTTGTAAACCGTAATTTGGGTAATCTACTTCGTTGCTTAGGGATAAACCAGGGAATTGGGATCTTGTGTTGCCCACCGCTAAATTTGCTTACAATAATTCTGCTAATAGATCTACTGGTCATAGTCCCTTTGAGGTGGTTTAGGGTTTCTCTCCTCGCTAGCCGCTTGATCTAATCCCTTTGCCTCCTGATTTTCGTCCTACTGCCTCGTCTCAAGCTTTTGATGATCATATTTGTGACTTGCATGATGAGATTAAACGTAAAATTTCTTTAAGCAATGATCAGTATAAATTATCTGCTGATCCCTACAGTAGGCATAAAGAATTTAACGCAGGCGATTATGTTATGGTTCGCCTTGCACCTGAAAGTTTCCCCAAACATGCTGCAAAGAAACTTTGTGCTAGATCACTAGGGCCTTTCCCCATCATTAAACGGCTTGGAACTTAAGCTGTCAACGCACTTAAATATTAGTCATGTTTTCAATATAATAGATTTATATCCTTATCAAGTCACATTTGAGTCTCCAGTATTGTCGCCTAACATTTATGCAGAACAGTCTTCACGACTGCCTCCTCGAGATCCTGTTACCCCATTTTCTTTGCAGGATGTCATTGATGAGGTACTTGATGATCAGTTTGTTGCTTTGCAGAATGGTAGTTTTCATCGGTTTCTAGTGCGTCGGGGAGGAATGATGCAAATTGGAAAGTATATTCTAGGCGTAATCGGAATCAAATCAATTAAAGATTGAATTTTCATTATTGCTTTTCTTGTTTTGGTAGAGTAATAATTTGTTTCCTTTTAAATAAAAGGAAATTCTAGTTTTTCCTTTTTATTGCAACTTTACATTTTTATCGTTATTTGGAACCTATAAATTAAAGTTCTTGGATTGTAATATAGAGCTTTGAGTATTGAATAAAATCTATTATCTTCCCTCATTCTCTTTTTTCCTACTTTCTTCTTTCTCTCTATTGTTCTTGTCATCACAGTCGGCATCAGTTAATCAATAAGTTGTTAATTCAATTGTACGGACATGGATGAGAACTCGAAAGTTTGTATTCATGGAGACTAAAGTGGCCTAAAATAAAAAATAAAAAAAAAGGTATATTCAACCATTGCTACTTACTTCATACAAATTGGTTAAATTCGATTGGGACTTAGTATAAACAGACTTGTCCAACCTTACAAAATATATATTACATTCATAATAAATAAAAATTTTAGGTTATAATTTATATAGTTCATGTTTCTAGCAAGACAGGAGACTATGATGAAGCAAAAAGTGGAAAAGGGGGTTAACTAAGATAGAACCATAAAGCCAAGTTTCTTTTGGAGGGTTTCTAGAAAGTACACAGAAAATTAAGGGACTCAAAAGTAAATTAAAAAATATCATTTAGCCCCTTAAACCCGAAACCCACACTCACATGGCCTATAGGGTAGGGTGGGGTGGGTGATTAGGTAGCAAGATGATTAAAATAGAAGAAAATTTGGGGAAGGGCAAACTATTCTTATTCAACACTATAATACAAACCCATTTATTTCAATTATTTGCATGTCATTATCAATTAATTGAAGTTTTAGGAATATTCATGTCATTATCAATCACTATTTACCATTTGGACATCTTAATTACTCAATAATTAACCACTTTACATGAAGTATAGTTTGGATTTTGAGCCCCCAAAGCATATCCCAGTAGTGCAAAGGGTAAGGGTGAAATATATTCAGCTTTACTGACAGTCGTAATATAAGGGTTCGATTCTTGAAATATTGATTGAGACTTTTTGTGGACACCAGTGTACAAACAGTTCTTATTCTCTAGCCTGCTGGGGTAAATTCCGTGATTAACCTCTCTCATGATACTCTAGAGACGGGACGATGAGGAACCCTTAAAGTTGAGGTTCAACCTTTTTTTTATAATTTGGATTTTGACTAAATTATTGCATTATAATTAACTTACTATTGCACTTTTCATTCAATCCTTTAGCCCCCGCCCAACTTCAGCTAAGTATTGGCCGCATCAATATGCCTATGGACGCTTTGCTAAATAGGGACATAACAGAAGCTAAAAAGAGCAGGGACGTTAGGAAAATTATATTGCATGCTAAATATGCACCTAATGTTCTCTATTCATCATTTTTCTACCCAAGACAAGCATAGTACACATGTTCGTAGATTAACATAATCATGCATATCACATACCGTGTATTTTTCTATTAAATGATCAATAATTCGGGTTTGGCTTTTTTTTTTTATCCCTTTTGATTTTTAAAATTCATTGCCGCATTAGTAAAAGTAAATTTACCTTGTTAATAGTTCTCGAGGAAAAAAGTTAAAAAAAAAATTTTAAAAAAAATTAAAAAAATCTTTTGTATAAAGAATTTATGGCCCTTGCCTTGAATGAATGGAACAAGTGGTGTGGGCAAATCAAGAGTACCCTATTAACATGCAATGCCACACTGTCATTGAATTATTTATCTCGAGAGGACACAATTTTATTTCATTTTATTTTATTTTTTTATTATTACTATTATTTATTTTTTTTAATTTATTTTTTTACGCAAAACAACTAACAACTCTAGACTTACTCCGTAAAATTTAAAAAATTACCCACTTCACATTAGCAAAAAAAAGATTCATGTAACTGACTAAAACTTTGCAGGCTTTCAGCATCCCCATGATCAGCAGGCAATGAATATACTTTGGAGCACAAAAATCCTTCCATCCAAAATAGAACAATTCACATTTAACCTTAAACAAAGTGAATAATTTAGAACAAAGTGTGCAATACTTAATTTATGTGCTCAACAGGGATACGTCAAAACATTATTCAGAAAGGTACTTGCAGCACTTTCCTTACCATGCAACCAACCTACTGTCAGAGCCAATAAATCATGAGGAAATGTGATTTACTATGAAAATTACATCATTTAAATTTTCAGGACTACTTGGGCTAATAGTGCCTAATGCACACCCTGCCCATGTTCATAAAAGATAAATGGTGCCTCGAGGTATAGTCCAGTGGTGCAAATGATAGAAGTGAGGTTATCTCACGCCTTGCTGGCAGCCGCAGTGTCGGAGTTCGATTCTTGAGACATGGAATTGTACTCCTTGCAGGCGCAGTGTACAGACAACTCTTGTTCCCTGGCCTGCTAGGGCACATCCCGCGATTTACCTCCCTCACAAAGCTCTAGGGGCGGGACGGTGAGGGTCCTCAAAGTTGAGGTTCAACCTTTTTTTTTTTTTTTTTTAAAGATAAATGGCATAAGACACTGATAGAACAGTCAATACACACTTCCAATTTCCCTACATTGCGCTGTGAATTGTCAAAAGTAGCAATATCATAACTTGTACACGTTTACAACCTACTCAATGACACCATATAAACTCCTGATTAAATTCCTCGACTTTATCTCAAAGTGATGTTCCTCGAGAAAGCAACCAAGTTATATGTGTACTATTGAATCTCTTAGAAAGTTAGTTTTTCCTTCAGTATCGTTTCCAAACTTTGCAACATTTTCATGGAGTTCAGTGGTGAAAATCCCCATTGGAACTTGATGGATGAAGAAAGGGAACACAGACTTACCTCGAAGATTTTCATTTGTAAACAATGAGGCTCATTCTGAATTCACTTCAGCAAAGAACATATTGAGCGTCAAGCAGCTTCATTTCCGCTTTGGCCTATTAGCCCCGAGACACCATGGACACGTTCCCCCGTCCGTGCCTCTTTATCTCCACCTCTTCTATATCGCTGCTTAGCCTCACTCTATCACAGCAAAGGTAAACATCTTCTCTATAGCAGTCACAAGCGACTTCATTTTTACAGGGTCTGCAAGCAGTAGGATCCATAAACAACAAGATTGTACGGAGATGGGATGTATCGAGGCTACAATTGGTGAAATTCAAGCCATATTAGCTTACTGGAAAATGCTTTTCACCACACATGAAGACTACAGAATCCGTGTGTGGGATGTTTCATTGCCAGAAAACTTTAGACCAAAGAAGACGGTCACCTTGCCTCAGAAAAGGTCATTCTTCTCCTATCTGAAGAAGAATAATGAGCAACATAGAGATTCTATCTCATGCATAGCATTCAATCACAAGGAGAAGCTCTTGTACACAGGATCATGGGATGATACAGTTAAGGTGTGGAATATATCAGAAAGATTACGTTTTGACTCATTTGTTGCTCATGCAGGCCATGTCAATGCCATTGTCTTAAACCAAGAAGATAAATGTGTCTTCACTTGCTCTTCTGATGGCACAGTGAAAATATGGAGAACGGTTTTTTTTATAGAAAGCTCACATATTTTGACAATGACACTTAAGTTTCAACCATCTCCAGAAAATCCTGACGAGCGCATCCTCTGTTCGGGCTCATCAAATGGACTGATAAACTTCTAGGAAAAGGAAAGAATGTCTAGTATAATCAAGGGGGATTTTTGCAAGGCCATCATTTTGCAGTTCTTTGTTTAGCAACAATAAAAGATCTAATACTTAGTGGTTCAGAGGATGCAATCATACAAATATTGAGAGATGGGAACTCCTTCCATTCATGGCTTGCAGTCATTGATGGTCATGATGAACCAGTCAAGTGCTTGGCTGCTGCTCTAGAAACTGAGGAAATTATGACAGGTTGTTAATCTATAGCGCCCGCCTAGATCAAACTTCTAAGGTATGGAGAGTCAGTTTATCCCGCAGAGAGAGAGAGAGAAACTGGAGAAATCAGAAGCAAATGATCAGCACCCAAAAACTCCGGATTGCAAACTGAGTCCAGTGTTATCACCTTCATGGGTAGAGAAGAAGATTCAGGGCAGTGATTTATGAACTAGAAGAAATAATAACTAAAATAGCAGAACCAGCCGAGCAAACAACTTCAAGAGGAATATCCATTTAGGTATCTAGAAAACACTGGATAGGACATTGGTAGCAAACTTCCACTATGTATAACCCATCAATATACAACTTAAGAAGATGTCATCTATCTTTGATGTTTTATATTTCTCAAGTATTTGAATTTTTTATAGTAGGTATCACTAAAAGTAGAGAGTAGCTTTTCTTGGCAATATATAATCACCAGCATGCTCTCTCTTTGGAAGAGGACTGAAAAAAGGGTCCTTCCGAAGGCTACATGCAACTTTTCTGTTTTTAGTCTATAATCTGAGCACCAGCAATTAGAGAGTAAAATATGTACTTCCTGTACTACACAGGAAATTACAATAATATTGACACATCAAGTCAAAAGCTAGGAATTTCTGCAGTGTCCAAGTTTGCCTCACAACGAAGCCCATTGTTGGTCCTAGATACTTAGATCTTTGCTTTGAAAAGAAAAAAAATTGTTAGTAAAACTAAATGAAAAATGCTTCAAAAATAACAAGAACACGAGATTTTTTGGCCAAAGGTCCCGGAGGTTCAGATACCGCTTCTGACGATTAGTCCCCTATTGAGCATCCCTAAGGATATCGCTCCAATCCAATATAAAGCCCTCAAAAATAAAAATGGGCAAGAGATGAGTATAGTTCAAAACAGTAGGATTTCAACGAGAAAACCTGATCTCTCCAGCTCTCTTTTCAGCAATCACTCACGAAGAATATGTGTTACTAAGACTGTCTCTCAAACTCAGCAATTTCATTCAAAAATCACTCATTAGGATATCCAGTTGATGACCAATAACACATATACAGAGAGAACACGAAGACAAAGAGAGTAAAATAACTCAAAAGAAAAACCCTAAAATGAATGTAAAGCCACCTTTTATATGAGATAAGCCCAAAAGTCATTCATAACGGTCCGCATCATTCCAAGTGTCAATCATCCATGAAGGCGTGTGTATGTATCAAGTGAGAAAACATGTTTTTCTCCATTCCAGAATGATCCAAAATCCGGTTAATTGGTATGGGTTATTGGGCTCATATAAATGGCTTACTGGACTAGTATATCAGTTGGGCCTTAAAAATGCAGCAACCCATTTCAAAATCCATAAACATCCCTTTCAATTAATCAAAACCTACCCATTAAAAAGTCTTTATTCTGGGTCCAACCACTGCAAGGTAATAGGGAACCATATCATTGGTAACTAACAACAAAACTGATAGTTTCCCCTCAGAAACTTCCTGGCCATGCTAGATAAAATGCAAAGGAAGTTTGAGGTCAAGCTAAAGCATGCATTACTCTTGTGGCCATGCCAAATTGACAGTGCAGAATTGGTTAAATTCATTGAAAGAAGGAAGCATTCTTAATTTCTCATTTTCATTCAAGAGGCTAACAGCTTTTTCTTCCAGTTCTGAAAGAAATAGCTTTCCTTGAAATAAAGTAGATCTTATGCGGGCCAATATCTTCACTTATAACATGCATAAGAATGAGCGCTAGACTACCTTTTATCAAATCTTACACTCACCCCTTCAGCATCCCTAGATACCCTTCTAAGCACAAACAAAAACAGAAGGAGAGGACATGAGCTTAGTCTCCAATAACCATACCGTAATGGCCAAAGAGTGCGGTAAGCATTGACCAATATGAACTAGTAACAACCCAAGCCCAATGGAGAGTCAGGATATTAGTTAGACCTGCAGATTCGCTTTTCAATAATGCAGCTGAAATAAACCACAATTGCGCAGACACAAAGCGCAAGCTAGATGAAACCTCTCCCATCTCATGAACTTAAGAGGGAGAATTATGCGATCAGGGGACATAATCGTGAATATATTTTAATTCTATATGGTAGACTTGCAAACTAAAGATAAATTAAGTTTAACCTGTTAGCATTTTTTGCTGTGTAGTATACTTGATAGCAATTTTTGTGCAAGCAAGAGACTATTCCAGTGCCCCAACAATTTGAAGAAAGTTCACCTCCACATAAGATTACTTAAATAAAACAGAAAGACTTGAATCAGTTCTTTGACTAACATATTCCATCATGAATCAATAAAAAGCTCATTATATTTTCTTTGAGTATAGAAGATAATAAATATGTCTTTCATTTAAAAGCTTCACTCTGAAGCACCTGAGTATGGTACAAGCTGATGAACGTTAACAACTATCAGAGCAGGAGAACTTTCCAAATCAATCATTCTATTCCTATTATACAAGGGGGTAAATCGTCAATGTATACAAATCAATCTAGTTGCATGCTTTCAGGAAATGGAATGGAAGCACAGCAATGGTAATATCCATTCTCATCAAAAGCAAACCTTTGAGAAAGATGAGCTTCGCGTATAAGATACTCTCCCCATTCCTCAGAACCATATTCATCAAAGATTCCTCTGGCATCAAATGAATCGAGCATTCTTGCTCTTCTCTTCCTAAAGGTAAAAAAATAAAAAAAAAATAAAAAAAAAGGGCCATATAAGCTTCCCCAATAGACTGAATCATAATGGTATACTTATCAACATAGAAAAAGATTTCAAAAGTCTTAGATACATGAATATAGAACTAAATAAAAGAATAGCTGCAGTACCTTTTTCTGTGTCGTGCATTCATAACAGTAGCATGCAACTACAATCCAAAGATGAAAATGCCTTTGTCAACATTAATTCCAACAGAAAACATTAGGTATAGAAGTTAGTAGAATCACGTGCTCTACAGACACCAAGGAAAATAATGCTTAAACATGGAAGGAATTGACATTTGATGGAAAGAAGTGTAATTCTGGTTCCACAATGTTCCCAGTTAGATGGGCACAGTTCCTGATATCTAAACACTTTCTAAAGTTTTAATCCTAGGATTCTCAATAGAAAAATAACAAAGATAGACTGAGCCATAGGGTAGAAGTTCATTTTCCCTATCGGCTTCCTCAATGGAATGGATACAACCATGGCCCTATCTTATAAGTAAAAGATTATTTTTCTGCAGGCATAACCTAAATATACAAAGGAGAAACGAAGGATAATTTAGATCAATAGCATAGTCCTTCGCCCATATAAATGCATAGACTTGCAACAATCAAGAGGGGGTCAAAGCATCAGAGAGAGAGAGTGATGGAATAAATACACTTGAAAACATAGAAAATGTAGTAAGCAATGTGTAAACAAACAATTTGTCCTGGACCTGATAAAATATTCTTCTAATGAAGGAGAACATAGTACCTTTAGCTTCTGCCGCACATCCTTTTCAATAACTAGACCAGCCTCAACAAATGCATCAATGATGGTGTCTAAAAAAAGCTTAGGAAAATAAGAAATTATTATTGCATACTTATAAAAGCCAACCAACTCTTGTTCCTGTAAACATCAACAATATTAGCATAGAGATAAATAGATCCCATAAATACGGATACAACAGGCACGAAAAAGTCGGTCCTCGCCACCAATTTCCTGAACGGGAGCATAAAGGACGTGGGCCTTGGCAAACGATCCTCTCATGCATTCCTGCAAGGGCAAGGCATGTAAAACCTTAATGCCACCAACACTGATAATACAAGAAAAATTAAGACAACCAATGAGGTTCCATGATCCCATTTCATGAAGAAAGATGGGCTTCATAATCTCATCTCAAAACCATCTATTGCAAGAATCGTTTTACACAATATCATCCATAAGATTAGCCTTATTTTCTGGTGACATTGCACATTGATAAAGCAATTAGATCCATGCTTTGAATTAGTTCGAACAAATGCAGATGCAGTTCAGTTCAACACCAAAGATAAAGGTGAATAGAAAATGATCATTTCACTTAATCATAATGAACAGGTAACCATGTGCTAACATTTTCTTAGGGTCGGAAAGAGTCTAGTAACATCAATTTAAGAAAGGGAAGAGAAAAGTCAACAGAATTTTGGTCAAATTAACATAAACATAAGCAAAAACTTGCACGAACTCATTACAAAATGGTAAACCTATTATCAAATGTCAAATGAGAGGGAAATTTTACCAGCCCCTTGAGTCTAACAGAGACAGGCCGGTTGTCCAAAGCATCAAGTACTTTTGATGAGACACTCTGGAAGGATAGGAGCAAAATTACTGTCAACAAAATCATAAGCTGCCTAAATAATTTAATGGGAAAAAACTTTACCTGCAAAACCTCAGCAGCTGCTTTAACTCGGTCCTTATTCCATAACTTTAGCATGAGAACCGTCAAGTGAAACGTTTTTGGTTTGATAAATATAGACTTTTCAATCCCTAAATCTGAATAAAAATAGATATTTTAGATATTGAATAAATATAGCCCCATATCAGTATACTGATAGAACTATTGCAAGACACGGAAACATGGAATCATTTGCAAGTTTTCAAAACCTTAGTGGGTTTTTAAGCTGTTCATAAACAAAAGGGGGTGTTGAGGAAAATTTGCAAGCCTTGGTGGGATAATTTTTCCATCAACCCAATTAAGAAAATGAAAAATAAAATAAAATGAATTCAAAACAACTCCCAGCAGACAGACAAAGCTAAAAGAGAACGTATTAAAAGCATTAATTTTGGATAAATAAGACTCTGCGGTTCACGTACCTAATAATTTAGAAGACTTTAAATCCGAGGCAGGAGATTTTGACACTTTAGCAGGGTAACTTACAAGAGGTACATTGGTTATATTAATTTTAACATGAGCATCAGCATCTTCAGCTTTGAGAGCAACAGAAACTAGTGGTATTTTATCTGATTGCTGATCCTTGTCTTCCTCATCAGAAGCATCACCACTTGAATTAGGATCCAAATCCTCACCTTGATTAGGTTCTACAATTCCAAGTATTGAATTCTGAAAATTGACAAGTTTATCAACCAGTCCAGGATGGATAGCCAAAGGAAGTGAAATAAAGTGAGAATAGTCGAGGTTTGGGCTCTTGACCGCCTGTTATAAACATAACTGTATGTTAATAATGCAAGCAAACTACAAGCACAAAAGAGGCTTAGTCTAAGTAAACAACCTTATATAACTTTCTAGGCAGAGAATATTAACATTTTTAGTAAATAAATACTCTGTTGGCCATTCTAATTCATTCAAGCATTTAAGAGGAATATTTAGAAGCATATCTTTACACTGATCCTCATTTAGCACTCTCGTGAACATGTATGACAGTTCTCAGCTCTGACCATATTAATTATGATAAGTTCATGTCTTTGGGGCCATCGAATATTTGTCGAATATATAACTGGATTTGTTCGTATTCCCAACACGTGATAAAAATTCTAGAGATATATTTACCATCAAATAAAGAAACAAATATCATGCCTCATCCAATAAGGTTCCAAGTATGACCACGTGACAGTCACATAATAAACGAACACAAGACCGCACTTCACCTCACTTCCTACATGGCCAATCCAACGACCTTCAATAGTCAAAGTGATGCATTCCGCTGAACCCAATGCAGGGGCTGAACCCTCGTGGACAAGGTGATGCATTGCAGTCCCAATTGAACCACCTCTAGATGTATAAGGCACATTTCCCATACAACCTTCATACAAGATATTCTATGATTGATTGATGTAACCTCTCTACAACAATCACTCTACCATCAATTCGTCAGTCTATTCTTTCATGTCAGGCCTAGATAACAAGATGGCTACTTGTCAGAAATATTAAGGCCGTGGTTAGTTTGCCGTTTTCGGCCCATTTTCCATTTTTTGTTTTCGAAAACACGGAAAACACGTTTGGTCCATCGTTTTTGAAAACGCATTTTCGAAAACAAGTTAAAATTTATAACTGAAAATGCAAAACGACTTTTTAGCGTCTTCAGCGTTTTCAGTTATAAATGTCGAAAACGCTCAAAACACGGAAAATGAACCGTTTTCGAGAAAAACTAAAAATCGTTTTGAAAATGAAAATGAAAACCAACCGCACCCTAAATGTCCCTAACCCTTAGGAATGACGGTCACATGACATCCCCATAATAAGATCACTTCCTATAGGCCCTTTAGTAGTTGAAGTGATGCATTTGTCGAACTCCCATGCAAAGGTTGAACCCTTATGGATGAGGTGAGGAAATGCGATGTGCTGTAGTCCCAAGGTAAACAACCTCTAGATATACAAGGCACATTCCCCATAAGATCTTTCGTACAGAACTTCTATGATTTATTAGTCTGACTTCTCTACAACAGCCACTCTGCCAAGTCAATTTATCATTTTACTCTTATATGCCAAAAATAGGTCGTACAGTGGCCAAGTGTCTAAAATACTAAATGTCCTTGACCTTAGGACTAATGGAACGACACCTATGACAAGGCGTCTCGACAGTTAAAATGAGACCACGTCTTTTCATCCGGAGGTTATCATTTTTTCTCTCCTACTATAAAATCTCACACTTAATGCCATTTGAAGGTAATGCAATTTTACACTCTCAACCACTCTAGCTTTACTCTCTAAATTGGTACTATCCTAACCCCTTGTGTCCAAACACCTTTGTGGCTCACGTCTATAGCATGTCCCATACCTAAATACATCTTTACAAGCAGACTAACTTGAACTTACAAGTGCATGCAACCTCCTCTACCTCTGAAGAAGGCCAAGTGTCCATAACGATTTTTCCAAGTGTATAGGGTAAGAGCCACGTAGATGTGAGTGGAGCAAGGATTTATTGGCCACAATATCCATGCAAAAATTGAGGTCAACAACAATCCTAGAAGGTATTCTAAAAAAACTTTAATGTATCAATAGATGAGAAAAAAAATTTATTATTATTTTTACTTGGCAAACGAAAGATTGCCAAGCTCTAGAAAAATATACCATCAAATAAAGTTAACAATCATATAACTTATTCCCCCAAAAAATTAATATATTAATGAATGAAGAAAAAAATTCCATAGCTTGACAGTCCATTTTTGTAGTTGGCTTTGGACAACAAGAGTAAAACCATGAAAAAAATTACACCACATACAAGCAATGTAGTTGGCTTTGGACAACAAGAGTAAAACCATGAAAAAAATTACACCACATACAAGCAAACACAAGAAACGCAACCATCAATCATCTTTGTAATTTCGTAAGATGGATATTAACAGGGGTTTCTTGAGGAACATCTTGAATTTTTGAAAAGAAGTAGATGAGAACACTACGGAGATTTATATTTAAATAGAATTAACACAACTCAAATAACTGCTACAACCTTGTCAATAATGATTTGTATTTTCTCTGATGCTTTGTTAACACTTTCAGCGGAGTTGCCCTCAATGACTGCAAGAACAAACATAGTGTTCATACATGCTAATTGAAGCAATTGACATTGTATCTTAAATCTATAAACCAATGAGCAGGCTTGATGTAAGTGAGAATTCAAAACACACGGGAACGCATAGGAATATAATAACATGGAAAGTAGAAAGAGAGGTGACGAAAAGCCAAGGACAGTAGGAAATTAGTAAAGGGAGGTGTTGAATGCAAGAATGAATACACTTTCTAAGACAGTTTTTCACAAGAAATCTGTGTTGCATCTCAGGATTTAGTAAAAATCAATTTTCATGTCAATGTGTCTAGAAAGAACAATGGCAAAGAGTTGTCTACGCTCAAGCATAGATTCCTATTGTATGATGGTACATATTTTGTTATGCATCTACAAGCAAGAAGAAAGGAAAGAGTTAAAAGGAGGTATTAGGGGTTAGGAGACTTGGTGAATATTATTAAAAAGGACTTACAACATCAAGGTCCATTATCAGCATTAATTATAGCAATATAGATTTAATTTATTTTAGAATATAACAAAATATGTAAGAATTTTTTACATCAAAATAAACCAAGAATATTATGAAGAATGCATCACCATTATCAACTCATTTTTTCTTCTTGAAAATGACAATCTTAACGCAAAACTATATATATTTTGACCAAAAGCAAGAGACTTACTGACAAAATCATCCTCTTTAGATGATGGAAATATAATGTTAACTCCCATCTCCCTTTCAATCTCTCTTTGAGTGGCACCCCTGTTGAAAATATATGTAAAGACATATTAGATAAATTACCAGTTTCCATCTACACAACAGTACATGTCATGGTCATACTCTCTCCCTTTGATGAAACGCATTACTGATGCCCCTACCTACAAAACATGCACAAGATACGATAAAATTAGTTGTGATTCAAGGGATAGGATAAAATTAGTTGCAATTGGGGGAAAGGCATGTGCCAAAAATAAATAGGAGATCCACTATTTAGTAAAAAGGAAATTTCTAATTTAAATATTGTCTTTTTAAAGATCTAGATTTAAAAATTAACACTTACTCATATAACAGTAAAATTTATAAGAGTAATCTGAAAGAAATGGAAGATTTTTTGATTTCCAGTCAAACAAAATATATGCATCAGAAAGTACATGACTCGCTTCAAAGTGAAGTTAAAGAACCTCCCACTCCTTACTCCTTACAAGTAATTCAAAAGAATACAATTGGCAGTTTTCGTTGTAGCACGAACACTTCAATTAGGATAGCGTGTCCATGTCTGACATGTGTCGGATGCTAATACTCCTCAAAACACTCTACCATGATTATTTTTCTTTTTTTATTAAAATATTATATATTTTTATTGAAAATTATTAATAAATAACAAATAGGTATTTATATTTAAAAGATTTCAACATGAAATATTAATAACAAGTATAAAACTAAATTTATATAATATAAATGAAGAACTTTAAAGAATTAATCAACGTATTTATGACGTGTCATGTCGGTACTTTCTTGAAAATCGCATATCGACGTATCTGACATGTATTATGTCAGAGACACGTGTCCGTCATAGGCAATTTTTTATTCACCTATCATTATCATTATAGACGGCACTAAAAAGATAAAGAGTGACAGATGTAGAAATGAAAATGAAAATGATAATTTCTTTTCTTTTTCTATTTATAGTATTATGGAACAAACAATGACCAAGAGTTTGACTTCCATTACTTATTAGATTTAGTAGTAGACTTATTAATTGCACACAATATCTCAAATGAGAAGATAAAAAGTATCGTACAAAATGCTAAAAGGAATAAAACCTTTATTTTGGTCCAACTCGATTCTAAAACTAGTCATTCCTATTTCTTTTCCTTTTAGGTTCTGCATCTCTATAGTTTGTAAATTATAAAACTAAATGAGTATTTTGAGTCCATAACGATTTATGAAATAACTGATATTAAGAACAAGTATGATAAATACTGTAAAGAGATGACGAATTCAGAGTTGATACACACAAGAATGAAGATAACTAAAAAGTTGATTCTTTCATAGTGCATCCATGCTCTCTTCGCATGCCATCCCACTACTTAAAGTGCACACCTTCTCTAAAAGTGATTCATATTACAAACAACATGCATAGGTTTTCCAAATATGTTAAATAAGTAAAGAAATCAATATGGAGACACATGAAAGAAAAGCCAATAACATCCTACAATAATAGCCAAGGAAGGAAATAAGCCAACTACTCTAACTTGGATATTAGGCTCTATATTTTATAATAAGCATAATGTTGCCTCGAAGCCACCTCTAAAGAAAAATGTCATTATATTGTATTCCATAATGTGATTTAACATATGACAGTAATGTCTTCCAATAAGGACGATCGGTTTCGTGGATCTAGACAATGCTTGTGACATGGTACCTAGACATGTATTATGAAGGGTTTTTATCATGAGTATTTACGAAGGGGCTGTGATTATATGAAAAATAATGCAGGAGAGACTTATGGGGTTTAGAGTTGGTAAGGCATATCAAAGGCATTTTAAAGTTCTTAATTGTTTGTTTTAAGGAGGTAGACTTGCAACTTTAGTTCTCTACCTACCTTTTCTTATTTGAAATCAGTTCTTGAATATTACTTTATGGGTGAAAAAATATGTATAGATACTACGTAATGGCGTTCTCAGAGCAAAAGGACCACATGCAGAAAATGTTGGACCCTTCTAGGGTTGAACAAAGAGTGCCTGCTCAAAGAATAAGTTACTTCGGCAAAATTTCTAAATGGTCACTATCCAAATAACCATAGGTCTATTTTACGATATTTCTAGTCTTTTGAGTTGCGCACTTTTTATGATTTAGTCAACATTGGAACCAATAATGATAAATCCTATATCAATAATGATCCTCTTGGTCTTTCAAGGAAACAAATTGAGGCAATTATTGTTATGTAGAGGCAAACTTGACAATTGTTTGCTGAATAATTTTCACGTATGTATTACATCCTTTCATAGTATTACAGAGATCTATAAAAAAAGAAACAAAATATGTACAATTGGAATGAAATCCCTAAAATCATTACGTGATTTGTCAAGATTTTATTTTGGAAACTAAATAAACAAAAAAACCTCTAATAAAACCTTTATGTCTAACTAGGAAGGACGATAATGTCTTAAAAGTGGTCAATGTTACTGCAACCAGAGGAGATTCCACACTTTCTTTAGTTTTTTGAAGTCCTAGTCTCCTTACTGTTCTAATCTAAATCGCCATGGGGAAAAAAGGGAAAAAAAAAAAAAAAAGGTCCAGATTCCGTTATGAAGTGCATTCATCCCTTATTAGCATATGCTATAAAGAAGTATATTCATCTAACTTATTAGCATATGAGTAGTTCTCTCTCAAGAACACGTTGCATTCCCTAGTGTATTTCTACTTTTGACTTTTTGTTTTGGCACCAATCACATTTATTTTTGCCTTTTGGTCTTCAATCTACAAATATAACATTTCTATTCATTCATTACTAAGCTAGTTGGTATTCATGAGCATACCAACTTCATATATTCATGGGCATGCCTAAAAGGAAGGGGAGTGCAGGGAGCATCTTAAAACATAAAGAAACAGAACAAGTTGCATAAAACTGAGCATAATTTAACTAGATGATTTTTTCTAAAAAGCCTATTTTGAAGGCCAGGACAAAGAATAGCTATTTTTTAAATTTTTTATCAAATAGTATTCTTCTAACTTAAAAATATATTAAATGACTATTTCACTCTTACTAAATTTTTCCAGTAAAAGTGGCATGGCAGGCCAACTTGACCAACTCTCGTCACTGGTTGAGTTTGGAGAGTAAGCATGGGGCTCTATTTGGCCAAGTTGGATGAGTTGATGTGAAATTTGTGCATGTATACTTCTTTCTCTCTATATTCGTACCCACTCAAAAACTCATGTAAAACTCTACAAATTCATTTCTTTCATTAAATCCCCTCCAAATTGCTCCAATTATGATAGATGATCAAATGTTTTGTACGTCAGGTTTTAACCATTTCATCAGAAAAACAAGTGGCGTCCACTAAAGGAAGGCTAAAATTTATATGGAATTCGACCACCATCAATCGAGTGACCCAACTCATGAGCCTAAGAGAGACATTATTGCTTCCCGATATGTTTTGGGTAAAAACCTGGAAAATGAGGAATGAGAAATTCTGTCTTTAAACAGAAGGAAGTTTTCAGATTATGAAAAATTGATGAAAGAAAGAAGGCTCCAATTAAAAAAAATCTATAAGGTCCTTAAAAATTTCCTCTTTGAATTGTCAGGAGTAAGACTGAGTGCAAAATGTTAAAATTTTGCTTAATGTGAAAGAACATACAAAAAGATGTAGATACTAAAGATCATGAAATACCAAAATATAAATGTTGCTGGGTGCATAAAATTGATTAATCACCAGGAGGGTAATGTCGCTTAAGTGATTAAGGTTGGATGGGTTAAATATAATGAAATATTGAATGGCATTATGTAAGTTAATTTTGTTAGGGATTAGACTATCGAGCTGGATTATTGGTAAAATGAGAGGCATATTAGCAAAGCAATACAAAAGTGTTCAGGTTAAAGTGGTGCTAACTGAAGATAAATTGATATAGGAGCCAATTCCAATGCACAAGTTCACAAAAACGAACAAGTACACAAATATAAAGAATAACCTTAAAAGGAAAAGTTCAACCTATAATCACATGGCATGAACTAATTACATGATTTAACCTTCATTATTTAAATTTGCAGATGGCACATCATAGAGCTTACTGGAAAAATAAAATACATATAACTGTAGAAGACACCACGATAAGTTTGAATAGGGCTTTGTTGAGTTGAGAATAAGATTATAATCACTTGACTTCATAGTGTAGAAAAAGAAACTGTAAGCTCAAAAGTTTGTACACAAGCTAAGATAGAATTAGGAAAACAAAATTTATCAGTCCAAGTCAATTTAGAACAAAATATACAGGGAAAAAAATGAAAATTAGACACAATATTGAAACTCACCTCCATTGATATTGAATGCTTCTGATGAGGCGCTAATTCTCCTTCTAAATATGTGTCTTTGTCACTATCTTCTACTTTAGAACATGTATTTGGGTCAACCGGTTCATTCATAACTTCAAGGTCAGGATTTTCACATCTAGCTGTTAAAAGAGTCGAGAACATGGAACTATGCACTTCTTCCGCTCGGATTTGTACTTCCTGCTTTCCCCCGCCTCCTGAAAGAGGTGAAACTTTTATATCAAGTTTCACATACTTCAACAAATATTCCGAAAGTCCGTATCACAAGAAATTGATGTGCAATGGTCCTTACTCATTATCTGATTGGTGTCCAAACCATACATAACAAATTGCAATGAGATAAGAAATTACAACCAGCTGATCTCTCAGCTTAGGCCACTTCAAGAGTTTGTCAGAGTAAGAAATATTAACTGCTAAATTTTTTGCAAAGTGTTCTGGTGATTAAATGATGTAGATCCATATGCTGGAATTCATAGAATACATAACTGCTGTTGAATCATGAATGTCCTATTTTCCAATCTTTTGGAGATTTTGTTACAGAATATTTGATCGTGAACAACAAAAAACAAAAAATACTCCAAGTTTTCTTTTTGGGGCACCATTACATGTTTTATTCTACAAACATGTTCAAGAATGGGTAAACAATTGCATATCCATTTTTTGAGGAATAATTTAGGAAAGAGAATACAACCAGAAATTGAAACTAAACAATCCTTACTTCTTCATCATCTACCAGCACCCTTCACATACAAATACACATCCTGAATACCACCTTCACCTTCCCCTGACCTTGCCCACGCGCTTGGATCCCTATGTGATCATATTATGTTATTTCTTCTATTTCCGCGTAGTTAAAACTAATAATCAATAAATAGTAAAATTATACTTCACACTGGTAAGAATGTTTTGCTAAGCTTAAAAATAAAGTTACATCCAAACATATTTGAATAACTTACCCTTCATTTAAAAAAGTTACCCTAATCCAGAGAAACTTAGCCTATGTTTGGCTCATTGTTATAAACTGTTCATAAACATTCAAGTCACTTTTCATCTACACCCATTAGTACTACCCAGTTATCCACACTCATTTCTATCTATATACAAACAAAACCATTTATTAACACTTCCAAAAAATGCTTTTAATGATTTCCAACTTCGACCAATATGTAAAAATTTATTTTCTATTAACAAAACTGGTAAGTAAACTTTCTAAGGTTAGACAAACATATAAATTCATGCACATTCACCCAAAGGGTTCATAAACACTAGTGCATGTGTGTGATCAGTTGCAAATTAAAACATTGCAGAGACATAAAAAAGTACCCTCGGAAGAATTTGACTGAGTAGACATTGCTCTCCATTTTTGTGTTAATGTTTTTTGCTTTCTCCGATCCATAACTTGCAAATCCTTTTTAACATCCATGTTTAGTACATATTCAAAACCAGGATAACAATAGTATTTCTGCAAACAAATTAAAAATTTCAAATTACACCATAAAGGCACCTTTACGAGATAATTAATCAGAATTCAGAAAAACTTCTACAATTTCCTCGATTGCCCGAACCTGAAAGGACTGCAAGGGCTTTGTTATCACGCAAGTGCTTGTGGCTCTGCGGGCTAGGAAGTTGACTCTACAAATATAATATTTTGAATGTAGAATAATTGACATAAATTAATTAATAAACGACCTATGCCCAATCATCCTAGTGAACCCGAAATGTGAAATATGCTGATGATGAATGTTGACTAGTTATCAGTTCCACCATCAAGGTTGACTTTGAGTTACTACTAAATATGCACCACATAAGATCTTATGAAAAAATGCAATAGGCCAAAAATAATTACTTCGTGCTTTATCAAAATGAATCATCGTGTGGCGATCACTATGAAATCATCAGGCTCGTCCAACTATATAGAACCAATTGCTACACGTAGTAAAAATCATGGGAAAATATATGAGTTGATAACTCAGTGAGCGGAGAAAATCAAAAATAATTATACTTTCTCATTTATACATTTTTATTGAAAATGGAGTTGATGTCATTTAAAAGCTTACATTATAACAACATATGATAATAATAATCAAGATGTGAGACATCCTCATAATGCTATAAAATATTATCTCATACTCATGATATAACCATTAGCCGATATCCATATTATAATCTCATCACATTAAATGTATTGAAAAATTCACCAAAAACGTACCCTCTAACTGAAATCTATAATCTGATCATACACGGTAGACTGTCCCTGGGCTAAACACTCCTGACACGGGCCTCAATCCCCCTCGATGAATAGAAGCGGGCCTTAAAGACCTTTTATAATCAATTATAAAACACAACCCCTTTGTGAACTATATGTACAAGGTAAAGACCTCTCAGTGTAATATAGAACACGGACAAAGCGTCTCAATGAACTAGAAGAAGTACAGAATCACATGTACTTTTCTGATTGATCTCAATACCACATATGTCTCACAATTCAATTCACAAATAATCCATACACAATCTTTCAAATTCCATAGATCATTGTGAGAGAAACTTTCATAATAATCGTGTAATTGAACAATTAATTCACGTAATTGCACATAGTGTAATAATATAATTATTTTATCGACATATAATAATATTTAAATTTTTCCACTCACTGAACTATAAACGGTTGATATGCTGTCCTCATGTAGATATTGCCTCCTGTGATAATAATAGAACTGTCTGAGTCAAAGCTCAATTCAATTCAATCTAATTAAAAAATAATTATACAAATGGTAAGATACCAATATCACTTTCCTTAGTAATCTATTCTAATTTACTAGTTAGATTTCGACCATTGTTGCACATATATCCATCTGCCTATGTATATATAATTGCCCATTTTTGTTCCAAATTGATAATAAAATGATAGGGACCATTTTTTTCCTTTCCAATTCGGTTGTAAGAAGCAAGAACCAACACCTTTTTACTTTAATATCCTATACAATTTTCAATTCTTCATCAAGTGGACATCTCTGCAGAAGTAAAAGAACCCAAAGTAGAATAATGAATCAACTAAAATTATGTCCTTTTGGCAATTATCATTTTCTTTTCTTGCCTTATTATGACCCATAATTAGACATAACAATGGTTACAACCATAATTTTCTCATCCTCGTATACATGCCTTCAATAAATCCTCTTCTATCTCCAATTATGATTTCACCGCCAGCAATTCCATACATAGGCTGCCTATCCACTTTTTCTGTTATACCCTTCGATTTCTTTTGACTTACTTTATGCTACAAGTTGAGCAAATAAAATTGAAGAAACTTATTGTTCCTCTTACCTGTTGTGGCAAACGAAATCAGGACTAACGCGGTTGAAGGGCTGCAGTCTTCTCCCTTTTACTATTGAAATTTTCTGTTGCTTCTTGTCTTCTCTTTTCCTCCTCCTCCCTTCGTTTTCTCTCGTCCTCTCTCTCTCTCTCTCTCTCTCTCTCTGTGTGTGGAGTGGTGCAAAATGGAGTGAGATCCAAAATTGGATTGGTATAAAACACCACCCAAAGCAAAGAGGAATCAATCCACCGCCTAGCTACATTATTATTATTTTATTGTATTTTTTTTTTTCTTTTATTCCTAAGTTGATACGTCTGTTTGATAAAATTTATTTGGAAATAATAAGTTATTGAATAATATCTTTAAGAGAATGCGTACTTAAAAAATAAAGAAATTTAATTTTTTTGTAGAATATTTTTATTGTGTGATGTGTAATGAAAAATGATACTGTAACAAATAATTAAATTTTTTAAAGGATAACAAACTCTGGCTAAAATTTTGATTTTGACCATTGTAACTTATTTCACCATTTTTGTTATCACAATTTATCTTCTTAGTCAGCATCCGCCTGAGCTTTTGCCACTAACAATAACGAGTGTTGCAGATTATTAGCGTGCTTGGATAAGGTCGTGTTGACTAATGATTTTTTTTTTTATTATTATTATAATTAGCTTATTTTTTATGAGTAAATTGTTTAAGCTTATGATGAGATTTTATCATAAATTTTGGTTCTAAAGTTTCACAACTATTGCAACTTATATCTCACTGACATGGATATATATGTTTGACACAAACTAACACGAAACGCAATCAATGCGTTGATTAAATTATTTAAAGTTTTTTATACTTATTATTAATTTTTCTTATTGAAATCTTTTAAGGCCCTGTTTGTGGCCCTTTAATTTCAAAAATTGGAGTATGAAATAGTGATTGATGTTGAAATGTGTTGTTAAAAAAGAAGAAAATATTTTTTATATATGTGTAATATTATTTTAATAGAAAATGTGTAGTTGAAAATAAGTACTGTAGAAAAAATAATGTGGTAAACTGTGGAACAATAGTTGACAAATAAGGGCTAAATATAAGTACGTATTTGTTATTTAATAAGGACTTTTAGTTAAAAATAAAAAGTATTTTGATAAAGAAAGAAAGACGATCAATGTAAAGTATTCAATGAGTGTCTGTATCATCGGTACATATTTGTTAATTAATTTTTCTTGTTGAATTCTTTTCAATATAAGTACACATTCGGTATCTGACACATTTCGAACACGTGTTAAATACACAACTCTAGTTGAAGCGTCTGTGCAACATATATAGAAAGCATTGATTCATATTTTATTTGTATTTGATAAGAGTATAACTAATGATGATTGTTATGCTTCTCAAACCAAGGATTCGTGCACATTGATGCCCAAATATAACTAATGATGATTGTTATGCTTCTTAAACCAAGGATTCGTGCACATTGATGCCCAAATTCCTCTTTTTGCGTTAGGAACTTCATAATCTGCCCCCACAGGACTAGACTCGGGCACCATAAAGTTTTCAATTTCTTCTGTTCCTTCGTTACCATATTCTTTGGACGATTCACTTTCAGCAATATCGGAATTATTGTTTTGTGATTTTTGGTTCGGTTTTTCGTCTTCCAATGGATCTTCACTAGGCACTACAATTTTGAAATTCTCGAGATGTGCTACATTTGGCATGTCTCAACAAATTTTTTTTGGTGATCTTGCTCAGTTGGATGAGATATTTCTCATGGTCTTCTATTTGGAAGATCAAGTCCGGGATGCATCCATTTTCTCTTTTGATTGTACTAACAAGTCCTCTAGTTTTATTGCTCTCTTGGTTCTGCAGATCAGCAATGACAAGTCCAAGAATTAAATACATTCCATGAAATCTTAAACTTACCATGAATAAAAGCAGCAAGTAACATGAGAAATACCTATTGCATCGTGCGCAAGATTACAAATTGGGACAGTTAACTGCATACAAGTTATTTCCACGAGTTCCCGTTACTTGAGGCTTGGTAAAAGTTGCTTGCAGGTTGCAGCCTTTAGGAGCAATAAACAGCTTTGATATTCGAGCCAGGTTCTTGAAAAACTTGGCAAAAATTCTCAGCAATTACTCTGCTCGATGATCTGCAATTTTGAAGGGCTAAATTATTACAAAAGAGAAATATACGTGATGAATAGCAAATTTACACGTTTTAGCACCCACTTACCATTGAGGTTCATTGCCACCAAAAAATAATAATGATGATAATAAAATAATAATAATAATAATAATATATATATATTAGACTTAATGGGGCTTTCGCTCTTGAGTAAAATCTCTTCCAATACTGATCCAGAAGCAAATATACCCGTTTGATGAAGAGGAATGCCTTTTCGAATAGCTGTGCAGTATGTATTTAGTTTTTTTATAAGCCAATCCATGTCAACGATGGTTGATTCTGTTAGATATTTTTCATCATTTTGTATGTGTTTAATATTTTGTTTTGCGAATGATTTGCTGCCCGGATTAGTATTTGCCTCAGTGTCTATAAATTCTGGGCGAATTCTAATTTGCAAACACATTAAACAGTTTATTCTTCCTTCTTTCTCTTGGCATCAATTAGTCATTTTCGAGTGTCTTCTTGGTTTGATCAAATAGTCACAATTTGAATCAAACGCCTTCATTGTATCCTGAGAGAGATTTTCTATAATACCCCAATTGTGACTTTGTTGAATAGGAGAGAAATATCTCTTAAAAGATAACGTTTTTTCGTGCCTTGGAGTTCATTAACGTATTCAGATTTCCCTATATTATTATCAACAGATTCGACTGACTGCAGTAGGATAGAAGCTATTGCATCACCTGTTGATTTGTTTATGATGCGGGAGGTTTCAGATTTCTCTAACCGATCTCTGTCATCTGATCCGGTCACTTTTGAAAGTTCTGCTGCCATTTCTTTGGCAACCAGTAGGTCATTAGGAGGCAAGCTTAAAGAACAGAGAGAGACCAAGCTTCTAGCAACCTTGAAATTGACACATCATTGTTTTTGCACAAATGGATCAGCCCATATTGCAACAAGATTCTTCCTTTCTTCGGGCAACTTTTCGCCAATCATAGCTGTTATATCAGAGAGAATCTGAGAAAATGACAATAATGTTAAAGGTAACAAAGCACAGCAATACACTGACCTAAAGGAACCATTGTTCATAGGATAAAGAGTTTATTTTTTACTTCATTTTCTAACAAGGGAAGGAGGAAAAGAGAATTACATGTCAGCATTTTCATCTCTCTACGGTTAAATCGTGACTGCAGATTTCTGACCACAAAATTTACCTCTGGCATTTGCACAAAGAAATATAAAGCGCATTCAACAATTTCCCAAGTTTTTACTTATGATTTTCTCTGTGTGATATTGAGAAAATATAATTTATCAAGTTTGCACCAGATGTCACAGAGTTAGTCTAACGTTCAAGCTTATATTTTTAAGGATCATGCTACATGTACACCATAATTGAAATAGATTTTTACATAATGTCACGTGATATTTTATCATTAGACAATTTAAACACAATCATCTCTTCCATCCGATCATTTCATGCCACATACCTTTCTGGCATTGCTTCCGGACGTTTTCTTCTGTCAAAGTGACATTTCCCTATTTTCAAATACCAAATTAAGGATTCACTAACAGATTGAGAATGAGGAGAAAAATAGAGTTGGACAAGAATATTACTCATGCATGATGAAGTCACTAGCACAAAGAATTTCAACTATATTAAATAAATAAATATATATCACTATATATATGGTGAATGAATTATGATTTTCATAATGATTTAACTTTAATAATGTGCTGACACGAAGCTAGCTTAAGATTCATGAAGATCTGAATAAGCTAAAAAAAGGTTCTCGGCCTTTCTTAGCTCATTTCCAGCCACAACCTAATGGTAGCATAATTACATTTAGCGAAATTGAGAATTCATCATAAAGTACCATATATAGACAAAACTTGTTTGATAAAATGTTGAGATCAAGATAAATTCACCTGGGCTGAATTTTCATCTTAATGAATAATTCTTTGCTTCTTTGTGTTCTGATCATCGATACCTTCAGCTACTTTACGTTCATCAGCGCAGGAGAATTCCATAGAATGGATCAATTATTGCTCAAGTCCAAACGACAAGCTACCAAATCATCCATTAAGCCCAAATATTTCAAGCTATACAAACTTATCTCGATCAATTTCTTGAAGCAGAGGAATCCCAAATGAATATATTGTTGTTCAGAATATGTGGTGGTGATGAAATGGTTGCTATGTGATGATAAAATATCGAAGTTTAATTCACATGAGTATAATTAAACACGTCTATATATGGAAGGGAACTTTATGGTATATAAACCACAAGAAACAAGAAATGAAGATGAATAAGGAAAATCTGAGGCAACTGAAAAATCACTCTTTGGATCAAATGTTCAAAATTAAGTTTGAATAGGAAGATTTGTGGAATTCTGAGCTTTTGGCATTAACCTGGTGAATTTGATAGAGAGGAATGTAAGTGTTATGCCCTAAATCCAATTAACTTTGGACATAAACGTTTTTAATATATAGTTGATGCAATTTATGAAAGATCTATTATTTAATTAATTAATATTCGATCGAATTAAATAATGGAGTCCGTAGATTCAAATCTTAGTAATTTGTTAATCACAAGGAGTTGTGGTTATGAGATACAAATACATATGATTGAATCTTAAATTATCCGTAGTCGTATATAATGACGAGATACGGATATCGTTATTACAGATAAACTATCACGTGTGGCATTTCCTACTTGTGAAGTAAGTAGCTGATCTCACAAGTTAAAGTGTAGTAACACTTGAATTAACACGTGGATGTTTTTTCATAGAACAAAACATTGAAGACTCGTCAAGAGATTCTATATGAATAATTATCTAAGTATCAGTGGTTAATCTCTAATGTTCGGTAGTGGAATTAATCCTTTAACTTGAGGTCTCATAGTACCTTATATGAGGACAGTTATGCTTTGATGGAATTGAATGTTACTCTGCCAAGAGCCGCTAATATGATATCGTTCGAGTATATCAAGAATCATATGAACTTTGTGAATAACCAATAGAAGATTCGTCACTCTTAGATAGTAAAAAATTATTATCTGCATTTTATTCAATTAAATTGATAAAGAAATCATTGGTCAAGGTGTACTCATAAGTCGAAAAAGAGTTTTCAACTTATATTGACTTAATAGTGGAATAAAAGGTATGATCGATAATCGAGATTGACACACTTCCATAACTCATAATTAATCGGATCATATTGACGAAGAGATTATAGTTTCACGACCATGGTAAACGAAAGAGTTTGATTTTGTCATATCACATGACATTTCTCCTTACATGTATTGCCCTGACACATTGTTAGATCTCAATCTGAGATGATGAACGTGAGTAGGTGATAAATTAAAAGGGTGTTTTAATTTATCAATTTTGATTAGATCAAAATAGTAATTCATATCTCTAGGCATCATGATTGGGAACATGATGAGTCACACACAAAAGGAGAACGGGAATATTGTGTTTTACCAATTAATTAATTGAACAAGCATTGGATAAATTAATTAATTGGGTTACTTATTTATTAGCCTGGATTAATTAATTGGATTAATTAATTCATGGACCATATTTAATTAAAAGGGTTAATTAAATCTTGGACCAGGTTAGATGATGGGCCAAGACCGTTTGGGTTTGGATAAATAGGTAGCAAAAGTTTTGGATCTGTAAAGAAAATTTATTCTTCTTGCTAGTACAAGAAGAAAACCCTAATGCTGCAATCTTGTTCTTTGTGTGGATCACCGTTGGAATCTAGACACTTGGACAGTTGTGGGTGACAAACCGAAATTACTGGAACAAAAAGAAAAGCAAAAGGTTTGCGGAATTTTTCAAAGGTACAATTTTCTATATAAACAAATAGGGATCCTTAGTGGGAATTGAAATTCGTTTTTATTTCTGCTATGCATGATTAAGTAGATTCCTAACAAGAAATGTCGAAATTCTCAATGAGACAATGACCACCACCGCTATTACAACAATAATCTCACCATCGCTATTAATACCGCCACTATCTACTACCTTGGACTTACTGTTGTTGTAAGCACTATTACCTGGATTTTTGCAAGCACCACCATAGTAGCGACGACTGTGAAGTAAAGCGTCATTGCTCGCAGCAGTAGCGACACCAAAAGAGATAGTACAGAGTGAGGGGTAGGGTAAGGTAGGGTAGGGTGACGTGGTAAAGAGAGAAAGAAGATACAAAGAAGGAAGAGACTAAGAAATTTTAAGCTTTGAATCAAGTTTGAGATGGATTGGGGCGAGGCAGGGTTGGTGGGGGTGAATATGTAAATTATGTTTAATTCATTTTTATTAATTACAATTAACAATTCTATTCACCGCCTCGAATCTGAATTTAAACTCAACCCCCTCATGAAAACTAATCGTTAATTGCAAGGTTCTAAGTAACCCCCCTCCCCCCAGTATTAAGGCCCTATTCGGTAGGGATTTTGAGAATTGATTTTTTGACCGTTAGGAGAAAAGTAGGGATCACCTGTGAGAAAAGAAATAAAAAATTACGGTTAAAATAGTAAAATAACGATAAAAAAAATCAATTTTTTGGAAGTGAAAAATCACTCTCAAACACTCCGGTAAGGCATGCTGAGGATAGACTTGACTACTCATGCCAAAGAATTCTTCGATGGGTCCATTTTACAAAATAATAGGCCGTAGATTGAAATGCCATTGGGCCTAGGCTCATTAAAATTAGGGAAAATTAGGCCAAATACCCCCTAAAAATGAGAATTTTGAAAAGTACTCTTAAAACTAATTGAAACATTTAATCACGTATTAAATACACTCAAGACTCCCATGGCCCCAAATCAAAACCCTCGATTCCAAAATACTCCCATTGTTAGTGGAAGTGTTGGCGATGAAAACGCTGGTGGTGGAGGTACAGCCGATGGAAGTGCCCATGGTGGAGATGACAATGCTGGTGGTTAGGATGGACTTGCTACTGGATTTGGTGGAGGTCGTGTGGTGGGACTTGAGATGGCCAATTGGTTGAGTTGTAATCTATTGAATACGAGGAAGTTCATGAGTGAGTTGACACATAGCGGGATAGCGAGTCCGGCTATAGGTCTTGGACATGGCTTGGCTCGGGTGCATTGACCCGGAATTTGCTCTGGCTAGAGCCCCATTATAAGTGCAGTAGAAACTGCAAAGGCGACTTTGAGAGTGGCCGCAATGATTAACTGGAATTTGAGCTTGGATTTTTTGGGATTTGAAGTGGGTTCATTTTCCAGTTGGATTCTTCTTGATGAAGCTTTAGGGAGAGTGGCCTCAATGATTTACTGGAATTTGAGCTTGGATTTTTTGGGATTTGAAGTGGGTTCATTTTCCAGTTGAATTCTTCTTGATGAAGCTTCAGGCTCAATTGATTTGGGCCTGCCATAATTTGAGCTTGGATTTTTTGGGATTAGAAATGGTTTCATTTTCCACCTGGGTTCTTCTTGATGAAGCTTCAGGCTCAATTGATTCGGGCCAGCCATTGCCCATTCTATTAAGCTAGAGAGAGGGAGAGAAAGAGGAGGAGAGGAGAGGAACTGCACTGTGTTAAGCTATGGCGGTGCTTGTGGTGGTTGGACTTGAGGTGGCTGATTGGTTGAGTTGAAAGTTGGTGAATCTGTAGGTAGAGATGACGTTGTATGGGTGGTTGACTGAGTGTTTTGTCACTTTTTTTTTTCCTTTTTAATTACTGTCACTTTTTTTTTAATGTTTGTCACTTTTTTTTTTGTCAACATTTTTTTGAATTTGTATAACTTTTTTTCAATTTTTGTCACTTTTTTTAAATTGTCAATTTCGAGTGTTTGTCACTTTTTATTCCGTCACATTTTTTAATACATGTAGTTTTTTTTTTTTAATTGTTTGAATTCGTCAATCACTTTTTTTAGTATTTTGTCACTTTTTTTTAGTGTTTATTACTTTCTTAATTTCTATCATTTTGTAATGACAAACATAACTTTTTAATAAATACGACATTATATGTCATTTTTAATAAAAAGTGACATATAATTTTTAAAAGTGCCATTGTGTCACTTTTTTAAATTAAAAAGTGACAATTTTTTATAAAAAAAGTAACATTGTGCCACTTTTTAATATTATACAGTATTTTTTACTTCCAAATATTTTTTCGTATGATTTTTCAAAAGATTCATAATTTTAAGAGTATTTTTGTAAGTTGCCCTTAAAATTATGCCCGATTTTGGCCCGAATGTATTTTACTTTCATCCTCTTTGGTTCACTTCTCATATCAAGTTGTTACGTATTTTTGTAGATCTTCTTAATATTATTAATTCTATTCCATTCGTTACATTTTATTTTATTTTATTTTACGTTTAAAAAACATGGTTTCACTTTTTGAGAACAAATCAAGTTTATTTTGATTTTGGATTTTCCATATAACTAGTGGTTCTATGTGAAAGTAAGGATTATTGAATTGGTTTAAAGTAGTTGGTTATAATTATTTCGTTTCAGTCCAATTTGATCAAATTTGGATCTATGACCTTGTTTGAGCTCCATTATTTTCATCAAAATATATTCTTCAACAGTGATTTGACCTCATTTCAACTACACATTTTTCATTAAAATAATGTTATAGCAAATTCAAAACTTTTCTTTATTTTTTAACCTCACATTTCCCATCAATATATTATTCAAAAATACAATTTTTTTTATTTTTATTTTTTGTCAATAATGGAACTCAAACAAGGGCTATAAGACATGTTCATTTTAGAGAAATTCTAACCAAGATGACATCCTATCATTGGTGCCTCTACAGGGGATTTGGGTAACCAAACATGAACCAGTATCAAAGGCACTTTGATGACAAAAGATGCAATCCATAGAAAAATTTTGCACCGCTCACTAAATTCAATAATTCGTGATATTTGTAAATCGGTGGTTTCTATTTGGATAAGAATTAACAGAATAGCTACTCGAGTTGATCGACTATAATCATTTTCAGTAGAAATCACTATAATGGAGGGAATGGTTGTCGGTTGATCGTTCATAGATCGATATCGTAATCAACTGCATTGTATGAATTGCATCATAGTTAGAAATCGAGATACAAATCAACTACACTCTTTCCGGTTATTCAATAACAAATATGACATGATATTCTGTTGATCAAATTAATTTCAAAGAAATTCTTACATATATTAAATTTTTGAAAGTAGATTCTATATCGTATAGTTCTAACTCTTGAAAACTATATAATAGAGTAAGAAATTGAGAAATAAAATACTTGTATATATTAAAAAAAAAATCATTAACGTTTAATTGAACATATCGTGTTTTTATTATTGATTATTTGTTTCTGGGTGCACTAAAATTGAGAGAGTATATATTTTAGGTGTATGCTCTGGTCCAATTTATTTTAATCGATTGAAAATATGAGTGTTTGTCAGATTAAAGAACAGTGAAATCGAATTGATTAATGCATTTCAACTTAGTCAGATTCTCACGCACCCCTATGGCTTAAACTTGTCATTTCTAGCATTCGCGTGCTTGATTAATGATAACAAGGGCCTGTTTGATGTTAATTTTTTAAAAATAAATTTTGTGAAAAGTGTTTTTTTATTTTTTTTAGGAAAATATGTGATTAAACACATAAACCCCTCAAAAGTACATAATTTGTCTCGTGGCATGTGCCTAGTCGTAAGTAGTGAATAGCCTCGTGTCAAAACTTTTTTATTGTTTGATAGATAATTTGACATTACAAAAATAAATAAATAAATAAATAAAAATAAAAATAAAAATAAAAATTCTTCGTGTTTTAGAATTCGATCTTTACGAGGCAAATATAATATATAAATTATTTGGGGGTTGGGATTCATTAACGAAGTCATGAAACAAAAACAATGACAAGATTCGTACCAAGGTGTATAGTAAAATTGGTAACAATTAGAAAATATAGTAGAAAATTCAAGAGGTAACTTTTATATTAGTGTTATCACAAGAAAAGACAAAATTCTATAATAGATCCCCATGCTGCAAAGGTTGTCGAATCTCATGGCTGATAATTGCCCACATCACTCATTAATATGAGCAAAAAAATAAATTTCGTACTAATAATTTTTTATTTTATTTTGTTTAAAAATGATACATGAAACATTGATTTTATATTACAACTGAAACGTAGTAAACTAAATAGAATAGAATAATAAACACTAAAAACAAAACAATTTGTGATTTTATGAAGTTCAATAAATATCACTTATTGATTGAGCCAAGCAAAATTACTCTACTTTCGATGTTAAGAAGAATTATTTTTTATCTCTCTCTTCTTCTTCTTCTTCTTTTTTTTATTTTTTAGAGTTAATTACATTACTGGTTACTGAAGTTTTGAGTTACAACGTCGATAGTCATTGAAGTTATTTTCTTACGTTAATAATCACTCATGCTTCTAACTGTTGTACTAATGTCACTAGGACAAATAAAATTAAAAAATTAATTCCTATATAACACTATTACGTATCAATTTATCAACAAACAATGTTATCTATTATGTCAAGTTAGCAAAATTTATTGTTAAAAAGGAAAATACGATTATTATATGATTTAAGCCAAAAATCGGATCAAAACTAAGCTGCATTACATTTTTCTTATCTAAGTATATTTTAATCAACAATTCTTAACTCCAAAATTTTGCGGACTTCACATAATAAATAACATTGTTTTGTGATACATCACCACTTAATAGTGTTACATAGAAATTGATATTAATTTTTTGACCAAATGAACATTATTATACCAATCAAAAAACTCGAGTAATTGTTAGCATCAAAAAATTATTGACGTAATTACTCAAAATTTCAGTCACTATTGACTTAAATTAACCTTTTTAGGGCAGAGTTCATAAATATTTCAACTTGAAGGTTAAGGCTACTTTACTATAGTAGTTTATTTTATTATGGAATTTTTCTTAACTGATCTTGTTCCTGATTTCTGGGTGTTTATATTAATGCGATAAATTTTATTTGTTACACCATATTTTAATTGCGGATAAACTCTTTAATCTTTGCTCATAGTAGCAAGTATTTTCTGAATTTTTTTGATCGAATTCTTATTTTCAACATTTCTTTAATTAGTACAAATCATCATCGATGATGATTTATGTCAAGAATTTTGTTTTCATGCTATGAAATGAGGAAAAAAAAATTTCTTATTTTTTATTTTTTTAGAGTATGATAAAAAAAATATACACTATTTCAACAAATTTTTTAACATAGATTGTTATCAAATATAAAATGTTTTAACAAATGAAAAGTTTGAGTATAATAATGCTATGAAAAATCTTTAATGACATAATTGTTATAATGAGTAAAGATTGAGAACTTTAAATTTAATTAAAATATGGTGCATGAAATAAAATTTGTGTTGCGGTTATATAATTATCCTTTTTTTTTTGCAAAAAAAATAATAGTATATATTTCTTGGAAAAAAAATGTTAAATGCGGTTATTTAGTCGTGCAAAATGACTACAATGTCCTTTTATTTATACATCCTCGAGCAATCAAGATAAGTTGTTTAGGAAGATGAGAGTGATTTAAATTGATTTTAAACTATCAACTTCTCATAGAGTGACGACAATGCCTTCACTCGAAATTTCTGTAAAAAGAAAGAGAAAACGTATTTAAACTAAAAATTATCACCTACTTTGTCTAATTTGGCGATGTTAAAATGGTTCGAAATTCATGTAAAAAGAAAAGGGATAATTTTGGAACATTCTCAAGAGAGAACGGTGGATTTTTTTCAAAATAATAAACATTGGCTCATACAAACGAGTTTCTGTTCGGAGTTTTTCCAAGTTGAGCCATTGATGATCGGAGCCGACAAACTCGTTTGCCACTACTAGGGGTTGCATATGTTATTCAAAACTTGAAATAAATGAATTTTTTTGTGTAATTTTTGAAAATTGAGAGAATATTTTTGAAAGTATCACATATATAAAGAGAAGTAGTGAGAGATATTCGTATAATTTTCTGTAGAGTGTGAGATATGCAGAGGAGAGCAGTAATATTCGAATTTTCTACCATCCAATTCGAAACGACTGATTAAAAAACACTGTGTGCAAGTCAGAGATTCTTTGCAATTTTTGCGTACATTTGGTATCATGAACAGAAAAGAGAGAGTGAAAATTTTTGGAATCTGGAGATCTGATTCCACGTAAAATTTAACACATGATGATTTCTATTACAACAGCCACAGCTCCTTATATTTATTAAAAGCAATTCCAGAAGTAATTTTAAACTTTTAAAATTATGAATTGATAAAAGTTACATTTCTATCATTGTTTTAACCGTTTGACCCTTTTCCTTTTAAATTTTAATGTTTGAAATAGTATTTTTGTTGGAGAATGTTGAAAAAGAAGAAAAAATTTTGATTTACCCATTTGATTGTGCGACTGAAAACAAATACCCATTTGATTCTTATTTTTATCAAAATATATTTTTCTCTCTTTTTTTTAACCACATATTCTCATTAAAATAATATTACACGTAAATCAAAAACTTTTCCTTATTTTTCATCAATACATTCTCCATCAATCTACTATTTTAAAATTTATTTTTCCATAAAAATAAGTGTCAAATAGACAAACACCCTCTAAGAGTGAGAAGAAAAAATTGAAAGAGAAAGGGGGTCAAACAGTTAAATAATTTCTATCATTTTTTTAATAATTAGCCCTTGTTTGATAACCATTTTTTCAAAATTCATTTTTTCTCATACTTACCTTTAACCACATATTTTTACAATAAAATATTTTTTAAGTAAATTAACCAGACAAATTGCTCTACCAACTAGATCTAAATAAAGGTGCATTCACTCCAAAGGAGAAACTTCGTATCATTGAGAATTTTGTATATATTTGTGACTGATTTTTAATTTTTTAAAAATTAGGGGCTGTGATTGCAATTAGTTATTAGTTATTTCCTTTTCTTTCTTTTTGCTTTATTTGAATAGAGGATAAAATTGTCCAAAATTAGCGAAAAGGAAGTTCAATGCCAAGAAATGTGGAAGGTAGGGACAAAAATACCAAAAAATGAAAGGTATGGACGTTTTTCACAATATACATGAAATGTAGGGACGTTTTGTGCCAGTTGCCCTTTATGAATACAAATATGTCAATTTTTAAAATTAAAATTTATTATTGATTTTAACATTTATTAAAATCTATCAATCAATCAAACAGCTAAAAGTAAATATTTGCTTTTCTTGTTTGTATATCAAATTATTTATATAAAACCAGTCAGGTTTCCACGTGCTCTTAGGGACTCTCCTCTCCCACATCACGCACGCCCTCTCCATTTCACCTCACTCCTAACCCATTCCCATTTATTACTCTGTTGATTCTCTCTCTTTCTCTCTGTGTGTTTTTGTGTGAAGCCATTTTCAGCTATTGAAATCTGAAGCCATAGTTTCAGTTTTATTACGATATATGCCACCAGAATTCCAAAAGGAAGAGGAAAAATCAAGAACCCTATTATCAGAATTGATTTTTATCAACTGGGCATTCAAGAATTTTCGAGGTTTTTGAATAAAAATGGTGATGGAAGTGGTGCATGAAGACGTGGGAGAAGGCAACATGCCATGTGCAGACCATGCCTACAAGAACAGCACCCCAGGTGGAATCTGTGCATTTTGCCTCCAAGAAAAGCTTGGAAAACTTGTTTCTTCCTCTTTTCCTTTGGCCATTTCCCCCTCTTCTTCCTCTTCTCCTTCTCCGTCTTTTAGATCTGACTTTGGTGGTGGTGGTGGTGTCGGCGCCACCAAAGCTACCGCCGCCGTCTCATCCCTTCAGGTCCGCTGCCACGTGTCTTCTTCATCCACCTCTCGTGGTGTCAGTTACAGTAATGCCCCTAGCAATGACTGTAACTACAATGGGTACTACACTAGGAGATCAAGATTGCCATTTATTTTAACACACAGGAAAAAGAAAAAAGACAGTGCAGCAATGGCGGCAAGTTCAGATCCTGCCCCCATTATTTTCAAGAGAAGCAAATCTACCACTACTCCTAGAAGAGGTAACTTCGAATTACATCCTCTAAAACTTAAGCTTAAGCCAAATTTATTTTTAATTCTAGGAATCTCAGATATTTTGCTGTTACTTTATCTTGAAAGTTTAGTTTTAAACAGGTAGACATTTCTTGGATGAAAATTTTTCTGAAGAATATGGCCCCCATAAATGGGGGTTTTGGTCATTTCTTTACTTATCAAGAAATTCTAATTCCAGTATCAAGAAATCTGAATGGCCTTCAAAAGATTCAAACTTTCCATCAGCAACTGCTAGTTCTGTAAGCACTGCAGGATCAAAAAGGGACAAGAAAACCAGGGAATTCGTCGTAGTTGAAGAAAATGAAAGCCCTGACGATCAGGCTGCACTTGATAGAAAAGTATCAAGATCTAGATCTGTTGGCTGTGGGAGCAGAAGTTTTTCAGGGGATTTCTTTGAGAGAATTTCAACTGGATTTGGTGATTGTGCACTTCGCAGAGTGGAGTCTCAAAGGGAAGGAAAGCCTAAAATTTCCTCATCGATGCATAAAAATGGTGTAAATAATAATGGGCAAGTTTGCATTAAAGAGAGAGTTAAGTGTGGTGGGATTTTCAGTGGATTCTCCACCAGCTCATCTACATCTTCTTCGTCGTATAGGGTTTCATCCTCAACTGAAGATAATGTAAATGTCAAATCAAATTCAACAACACCAGCCAGTGTAAGAAATCTTTCTCATAAAAGGAGCAAAAGCTGGGGATGGGCATTTGCAAGTCCAATGAGAGCATTCAGCAAACCTTCTTTTGGAAAGAGGGTTTCTTCTGCAAATAAGAATGCTGTCCCAAATTTGTCAGCAATTCCTTCCTTGCTGACTGTGAGAAGCTAAGAATCTGCTTTCTTGTTCTATGTTTTACTATGTTATTACTCTATGTATGTTTCTCTGTGTTAAATCTTTGTTCCGCTTATGATTATGTAGTTAGTTCATTGTTTTAGTGTCGTTTTTTGTTTGTAAGTGTTATTTTAAAGGGCTGTGGACAATTTTGAGAATCATCTATATATTCCAGTGTGATGCAGATATAAATAAATCCGTACGGTACATAGGTATATAAATTGTTCATACTTTTCATAGGTTGCAATTGATCTAAAATTATTTGAATATTGTCCTTTTCTGGCTCTGTGGATTGAAAAGATATATGGTGATGTTATGGCTAAGTATGATTTTGTCTGATTGTTTCAGTAGGACTTTAAATAAATCTTATTTTGTTTAAGGTGCAGATTGAAAAAGGAAAGGACTCTTCCGAGGGCCAAACCTTGTTTGATCCACCATCCCACAGGTGGTAGACTGGTTGTGAAGACTAAATATAAATAAATCTTCGTATTCACTTTTTACGAGAAAAATTTAGATGAGGGGGTTCAGTATGGTATTAAAGATTATCTAGGTCGTAGGTTCAAGTTGTGCTGGCACCCATTTGTGAAAACTGTTTATGTGTCATGCCGTGAATGGAAATATGAGACTAAATTTTAGATGAAGTGGTTCAACAATTGGCAAACGGAGCAGCTTTTCACTTGTTAAGAGTTGGAGAATCTCCTAAACCAAGGATGACAAAGAGGAAATACACATAATGTTCTTTTATCCCATGCAACTAAAGTGCGTCATGCTTGTTTACAATGTAAACTTTGATTATGATTGATGACATGATTTCTAACTTTTATGCATGCATAAAAGTTTGGCAACTTTACATGCACTTTGTTGGGGTTGTATTTCTTGATGTCTCTCTATAGGAGTCTTTCTTGTTTGTCTTAGATGGCCAGAAATTTTAAAAAGAAAAGATGAATCATGTCACCCATCGGCATTGTCTTAAACAAGTAGAAAAAGAAGAATCACTATCAAGCTTTTGAGTCAGACTGTTGGCACATGTTTGGTAGGTAAGAACACATTTGAAAGGTCTTAATCTAAGGGCCAGGTCAGGTGGAATCTAAGCATGTTTAATCTTAGTTAATAGAATTTTTTTGGTATTATTGTCGGTAAACTCAAACGGCATGTTTTTTATGCAATGCTAGACTTTAATGGATTCATTTTAACGTTGTTGGAATAATTCATTTATTGATTGGTTAAGAACGAAATCTAAAAGGAACATGAATTTTTGGTGTGATGACTCTTGACCCCTTTATTGACGGGCTCTCTAGCAAGAAATGATGACTCTTGCTTTTACTTGTGAAGATCTTAGATAAACATGTCAAACATATGCGTGCGCAAGCGGATTAATCTAGTTGTACATAATTTTATGTATAGTCCCACATTCATGCGAGTGTATGGACATCCTTATGTACATAAAATTATCTTCACCAAGCACAACCTTGCACAGGCATGTTTTATACTTCTAGCTCAATATCGATTATTTTAACAAGAAAATACTCTTTCTTTTTGCACTCAGGCAGTTTTTGAGACACTCTGATTTGGGCTGTTCACATCAAGTGACATGTTACTATAGAACTAATTTACAGTGTTGTGCCCAAGAGGTTTAGAAAATGGTATACTGATAGATTTTGTTCTGTTCGGATAAAAATTCACAACCTCTGTATATCGTCCAAATAAAAAGACGGACTCTATCAAGTTAACTCAGAAAGAAAATAAAAATCTGTATCACCCATTTACGACTGGCTCTTAATGGTGTTTGGCACAGTTATTTTCAAGACCGATCTCGACTGGTACAAATTTGATGTCTAATACGTTCATTTGTCCCTATATTTCTACAAGAAAAATGTTACATTCTCGTGAAGACATTTTCCTTTTTATGTTGTAATATAGACGTTATATATGATTCGTATGAAGACGCAAGTGCAAAACGACTACATATTTTAAGTTTTGGGGAGTAACTTAGTTATAGTTTGATATATTTGTTTGTGTGTGATACGCATAAAAATTTAAAAAACAATTGGAAAATTTGAAAGAAATTCATGTATGAATCCGATAGCCTTGTCGACTAATGAGTATGATTATTTAAATTTTTTTATATATAGTTCATGAATTGTGAATAGGTAATGCAACTTTATTAATTTGATACTTATCCATGTGGGATTGTGTTATTTTGAACACAATAGTCATGATGGTTGTCATATATGTTTTGTATTGATTACATTGACAGAACAAACTGAGTTAATTTTGAAGTTAAGTTGATGAACCAAGATCATAATATATAACACAATCATTTAAACATTTGAAAAGATTCGTTTGAGGGTTGTTGATCTAATGTTTGGAGCCTATTGAGATAGGCATTGACTTCGTGCTCGTTGAAAATTTGCATGGAGTATTTTGACTAATAGGTGGAACAAAGGTAGTGTAAAACTTGGAGGTTGAGACACTCAAATTTAGGAGAATCATCTCATATCGAGTTAGTTACTTCAAGTGGTGAAATTAAGTTTAGAATGAAAATATAGTAAGATAATAAATAAAAGTTTGGGAGGTGTGCATCCACAAGAGTGAAATGAAATGTTACTATGCACAAGCACACACTGATCGAGCATTGAATAAGTGAAAATTAATTTTCGTAACATTACTTATGAGCATTTACGAATTATTGAAACAATGTCGATATTTGATTTGAAAAAAGCAAAATTTTTTTTTTTTTTTTTTTTTTTTTTTTTTTTTTTTTTTTTTGAGTAATTTGTTATGTTCTCTCTCTCTCTCTCTCTCTCTCTCTCTCTCTCTGCCTATGTTCATGGGTAATTTGTTTTGATTTTTAGGGTTTTGATTTTTGAATTGCTTCAGCTTAGGCTTACAGTTTACTTACTGTTTGGGGAATTTGTTGAAATTGGTTTTATTGTGATGCTTGGTTTAGAAATTTGCGGTATTTTTAAGTTCTATCTGTAAGTAGTCTTGTTCTTTTGAGTTTTGATTTAAGTTTTTATGAATTGATTTTATTGTGATTTAAGTTTGTATGAAATGTTTATGACTTTTAATAAATTGTGGAAACTGGAAAGTAAATAAGTAATGTTGTAATGGGAGAAACGAGTTCGATAACGAAAGTTGGGGCTTTCAATAAATGGTGGAAAGTTTTTATGATTGTTTTGTTACCATATTAGTGTATTTTGTGAATTTTCCTTATTTAAAAATGTATAATTGACTTCTCCATTTTATCCCTACCTGATAAAGAGAAAATCTTCCATGGGGCGCAGTGCAACCGCCCTATCATGGTGCCCACCACACACCCTCGATGTGTGTGGGTCACCAGTCGAGGTGCCACCTCAGCATTGGGCGATCGCACCATCCATGTGGTATGACTGTCTCATTGAAGATTTTCTCCTTGATAAACTTCTCCACAGTCGCTTCTTTGTTTGACAAGGGTATATTGAAACTTTATAAACTTGATAAAAACCGGGGTCCTTTCTTTTTCTCCAGCTTCGTCCTTCTTAAAGCATGTTTAATGTAAATTTTTTGAGAATATATTTTGTGAAAAATATTTTTTTTTTTGAAAAATATATAATTAAAAATTAGGAAAAAGTTATGCGTTCATGTGCAAAGTTATTTTATTAAGAGAATGTTTTATTGAAAAAGAGTTTAAGAAAAAAAGAATTGAAATCTTGACTAAAGAAGGAATTAACTTCCTCCAAGAATTTCCTTCTTAGAATTCATTGCTCTTTTTTCATGTAAAAAGTGCATCATAAATACAAAAAAATGCGACTAAAAGGCAGCCAAAGAATAGCATGTGGTAGGGGCAACTTCTGCTTATTGCTCTGTCTACTCATAATCAGATTTCAACTTATCACACTCAATCTCACATTGATTCATTTCATACATCAATCAACATTATATCGAAATCTTTTACTATTAGCTCAAGAAAATCCACCAAGTGAAAATATGCACTTGAAATCTTAGAGGCATTGCTTTTTAATTGTTCACATGTGATCTTAAGCAGTAGTATTACCAACTTCACAAGATAGTGATTCAACGACCATGCTAAATCGAGTCAAGTTGAATTAGTTGGCTTTTTTCCTAGCCCACAAATATCTAGGTATATGTAGTTTCCCTTCCCCAAATTCACTTGCCACACTACCAAACCTGACCAGATATTTACATAATGGATCTGGGTTGGAAGGGGAAAGAAAGTTCCAATTAAATTTATGCTACATTAGAGTAATCTAGAGTCTCTTTACTTTAAAAATGTATTTTAGTGTAAATAACAACTAAACAAGACTTGGCCTCTACAAGTATGGGGTATGTTTCAAGAATCTTCTTTTATCATTTAGTGCGATCAATCACTAGATATTCTAGATGATTCAAAGCTACTAGATCATTAACGACTATAACATATTATGTTAGTCTGTGTCCATTCCCCCCTCTTCTGTAAAATTTTTGACCCATTTCACACCACTCTTTTGAATTAAACCTCTCTAGATCTATTGAAAACATATCGAAACCACCTACATAGTTACTGTCTTACTTATCCTCAGTCGTGGTCAACTCCACTAATTTATCAATATTTCCATTTATACATCCTCATTTTTGCCACATCCACTTTGTAAGTATTTTATTCGTTAATGAGTTTTGTTTGACGTATAGGAGATGACAGCGCACACACGTGGGGGGCGGGGGGGGGGAGGTTGGGGGGGGGGGGGGGGGGGGGGGGGGGGGAGGTTTGAATTTTTTAATTCACGCGGGACCTACGAGCAATGTGAGGGACATACTGGACTGTTAATCGAGGATGTTAAAATTTTTGGACAAACCAGCTTTATTCTTCTTTAATTGCAAGCCCAAAAATCTTTGCTCTTTGGCATGATAAAATGAATAAATTTCAGAGCATTTTTCTCTGTGAAAGGGAGGGTTTGGTACTGACTTTAACGATGAGTACAGTGCAAATTGGTTTTGTACAATTATGAGAGTAAATTTGGTCACATGTTTAGATGAGCATTGATACATATTCATCAATACTTGGTTGTCCTCAATACAATATTGAAAGAGAAAATTTCACATGCTGGACTGATCAAATTGTCAGGATTAAGTCTAGTAATTATTTGAACCACCACTTTCTATCATAGTTGACAATACAATATACGGGATTTTAATTTTCTTTTATTTTTAATCTAATGTTCTTTCCAAACATGCCACCAATATATGCTTTAGCAATGAATATGGAAGTTTATTAAACAATGGTGCCTGGTGAGTTAGTTATTCGTGTTTTTAAGACCAAGCATGACGAACTTGACCCTTTTAAGTACTTGTGGATCGACTTACGGCCTCAGAGGCCCAGTTGCAAACAAAGACATTAAAAAATTTGGGAAAAAGGTGTAGAAAAAAAAAAAAAAAAAGGCACTGAAAAGGGTCGATAAACAACCTTTAGCACTCTTCTCTTGTAGTACTAAAAGAAAATTTTGAAAAAACTTCTAACTTTCAACTGCCTCATCTTGCATCCACCTTGTTACATTGCCAGAAAATTTTACCATCTTGGTTGACAGAATGCCACGTGGCAGTAGCCGTCATTGATCAGTTTAAAAAAACAAACAATTTTCCACCAATCATTCGCTGCCACCAATGCATCTGTGATCCAAGGTGATAAATTCATCGGGCAAGAAAGTATTATTCCATCTTGCATAGCCACATCCTGCTGTGACAATGGAAAAAAGTGAAGATTCCTTTCTCCTGTCAATATATTTTCCTAAACTAATAATCTTTTGAGGTTCTAGTGTATGAATGCATCAATTGTTCCTATTGTTTAGTTTTTGCTACCTTTATGAACTTTGGATAATGATGTCATGCAACATTCATAGACCTTGTTAGGAACCTCCTCTTAAATTTTTCGAGACATCTTCTTACGAAGTTTTATGTAATATATATGTGCCTCGAGATCTATACATCCACCATGAAGTTCAACCAAGTCAATTGTCGTCCAAAAAGTCCTTCGGATAATTTAAGTCACTCATGAATTGTTATTGTTGAAGAGGTTTTTAATAACCTTAAGCCCATATTTGTCATCCATTTTCTCTTATTCTTTCCCAATATTTATTTCTATAGTACTCATTTTCATCCACACATTCTTTATTAAAATAATATTATACGTAAATAAAAAACTTTTCCTTCTTTTTTAACTATACATTTCAACATCAATCACTATCCCATAATACATTCTTCCCAAATAATGGGTGACAAACACACCCTAAAAGTTTAACTAACATAAAATAGTTACTTTTCCCAAAAGTAAGTTTCTGCTCTGCAAAAGTAACTTGTAAATTACTTCAACATGGAGAAACATGCTATTAAAAATTTGATGAACGTTTTCTCGTTAGACTCGGGATTCATCCAGAGCAGTTTTTGCATCTGTGAGGGGCAAAAACACTTAAAAAACTCGAACTGGGTTACAAAAAGGAGAGAGGCTTAAGAAATACTAAACACAGTAAAAACCTTCTTAACGTGACTTATTGATGCACAATCTCATACCTCGACCAACAAGGTCTTATTGCAAGTTATTGCTATAATTTGGAAGGAAAACTACTTATAATTTAAAAATGGACATAACAGTAGAACTGTTTTGTTATCGTATATATTTGGGTTATATTTGGAATAGATTAGATACCCTATTTTTGGAGATTGCCATTTATTTATTTCCTTGTATATTATAAGATTGTGTATATATGTACAATAGCGCACCACAATAAGGACAGAGAAATTTTTCAAAAATTATTCGAGGTTTCTTTAATATGGTATCAGAGCTGTGAATTTTTTCGCACCTGGACTCGCGTCGTCTTCCTTGCATCCTCATCAGTGTGAATTCCGGACGTGTGCGTTGGGTCTTTCCAGTTTTGGGCTATGTGGATTTCGGCCCTCTACGTTGTCTCTTTCCGATTCTGGTGGTCCTCTCGAAAATTCAGATCGTGACCCTGTTTCTTCAGTTATCGGCGGCGTCGGTAGATTCGGTTTCCTCTCTTCTCTGCTTCTCACGTTCGCACACAAGTCTCAGGTACTTTGGTTGGGTGGTGACTGTCGGAGGTTACAGTGGAGAAGGTGAGCGTGTTTTAGGTTTCAAGTGGAATATCTTTTTGGTTTACGCAGTGTTACAGATTGGGCCGTTCTTTGCAATTTATTTATTTGGTCTCACTTGGTTGGTTCGTGTTAGTCACTTATATAATTTAGTTGGTTAATACATTCTGTCATGTCTTCGGATAAATTGGAACTATTTCCCATCCGTTTTAATGGCAAAAATTTCTCAAATTGGGAATTTCAATTTTAATTGTTTGTCAAAGGAAAAGAGTTATAGGGTCATCTTGATGGTAGTGATCCGCCCCCTAAAGATGATAAAGAAGCTTTGTCTAAATGGGAAATCAAGGATGCTTGGGTTGTGACCTGGATTCTTAGCTCAGTTGAACCTCATCTTGTTTACAACCTGCGACCTTACAAAATTGTTACTGATATGTGGGATTACCTTGGTAAGATTTACAAACAGGACAACACGGCCCGTTGATTTCAGTTGGAATATAATTTAGCTAATTTTACACAAGGGAGTCTCTCCATTGAGGAATATTTTTTTGGTTTCCAAAATCTTTGGTCTGAATATTCCGATATCATTTATGCTAATGTTCCTGCTGCGGCTCTATCTGCCGTACAGATAGTGCATGAGACAAGCAAAAAGATAAATTCTTGATGAAGTTGCGTTCATATTTTGAGGCTATACGATCTAATATGATGAATCGCCATCCTGTACAATCTCTGGATGTCTGCTTGGGGGAACTCCTGCGTGAGGAGCAGCGTATCTTGACTCAGGTTACCATAGAACACATGGCTACTATTAATACTTCTGTTCCAGTAGCTTATGCAACCCAAGGGAGGAGTAAGGGTCAGGACATGCTTGTCATTCAATGCTATAACTGTAAAGCTTTTGGTCATATTGCTCGGGATTGTCCTAAGAAATATTGTAACTACTGCAAGAAACAAGGCCATCACATCTCTGTTTGTCCTCTTTGTCCTGAAAGGAAGTCTATTGTTGCCTATCATACCTCCACTGGTGTCTCTAGCTCTGCTGCACTGCTTGCTGCTTTATACGCGACTTATAATCCTGTTCTTACTG